>NC_056733.1:1638542451-1638784951 GCF_019279795.1 Protopterus annectens | reverse complement strand
GAAGTGAGTGTTGAAAGAGGTGGCAATGTTTTCAGAGGAGTTTGTTTTGTATGGTGGAGGGGTTCCTACTTTTCCTGGGTGGAGGATGAAGTTGATGGTTGACCAGAATTGTTTAGGATTGTTTTGGGTGGAGTTCAGGGCAGACTGGTAATATAGAATTTTGTCCTGTTTTATTAATTTTTTTGACTTTGTTACGTAATTCACAGAATTTCTGTCTATCAGAGGGGTTTTTGTCTTGTGCCAGTGATTCCAGGCTCTATCTCAGTTTTTCATTTCTGATCTAGTGGCTTTTTGTAGCCATGGGGAGAACTGGGCTTTAACTCTAGTAAATCTTGTGGGCGCATGGGTGCTTAGGACTTTAAGGAAGGTGGTATTGAAAAATTGGACAGCGTCATCAAGGCTGAGGTATTTTAGTGGAGTCTAGTTGCAGTTTTTTAGGGCTGAGATGAAGTTGTCAGGGTTAAAATTTACTTTATTACGTATTTGCTGATAGGTAATGGGTTTAACCTGATATATGATTTTTTGAGTAGGAAAGTTGGGGTATGATCACTGAGGCTATCTGGTAGGTAGCCAGTTGTGTATGATTGGGGGCTCTTGCTGACTAGTATCCAGTCAAGAGCAGAATGCTTGTTCATAGGTTAGTACTAGGCTAACTGCCCTTGTGAGCCACTGTAAGCCTAGCCAATTATCCCTTGTGAGACTCAAACCCTGCACTTTGTGTTTGTAAGGCAAGCACCTTAACCATTAGGCCACCCTCCCTTGGAATTCTTATTTATTCTGGTGGGTGTCTGGATAAGTTGGAAAAGACCACAAAGATTTAGATGGTGGGCTGGATGGTGGTTGAAACAGCATAGCCAGTCTATATTAAAATCACCTAATATTATGGTTTCTTGTAGAAGGTGATGATTTACCCAGCTGAGAAGGTTTTCTAGTGGAGAGATATTGTTGCCAGCTGGGAAGTAAAATCCTATTATGTTAATGGTCTTGTCCTGGTTTACTTTTAGGTTTGTATAGATTATTTCTTCTTTGTTAATTGGGGGGGGGGGGGGGCAATAAGTTAAGGATTTGAATATTAAGATTCTGTTTACACATTACAGCTACACCACCCCCTTTTTTGTGCAACCAATCTTGTCTTAGGATATTTTAGCCTGAAAGGAGAATTTTCTCACTGGTAATGTGAGGTTTGAGCCAGGTTTCTGTTAGAATAATAATATCAGGGGAGTATACGTCTATGGTAGCATAAAGTTTATGGATTTTATTGGTTATACTTCTGATATTTAGGCTTAAGATAAGGAGGTCAGTTGGTTTCCTATTGAATGTAATTTGAGGGTGGGTGAGGTAGTTAGGCTGACTATCAGTGGAGGAGTTGTGGGGTCCAGGGTTTGGGTGGATGCCCCCGCTGAGGTCAAGTATTGTTATGGCTGAGGATGTTAGTTTTAGTAATGAGAAAATTAATTTAAGTTTTGGGGTAGCTTTTTGCTTGGGTGAAATGGGTGATAGATAAAGTAGGTTGAGGGATAGATTGTAAGGCATTAGGGATGCTTTTTGTTTGTGTGGTGGAGGTGATAGCTAAAGTGGGTTGTGCATTGGGGAATATTTGTTGTGAGAGGTGTATGAGTAGTGTGATGGTGTGACATGAGTGGTGGTGACTGTAGTTGTGCAATGGAAGTTGTTTGGTTGGGGTATAATGATGATTTGGTAAGATATATATCTATGGAGATGCATATATGTGGAAAAATCTATGCAGCACATATATAGAGAGAGATATACATCTAAAATATATACATATATACATACGCATATATATATATATATATATATAAAGTAAATAAATACACATATATATATATATATATATATATATATATATATATATATATATACATATATATATATATGTGTGTGTGTGTGTGTGTGTGTGTGTGTAAACATAAATATATAACAGCTACAACAAATGCAATCTGAGGGTTATGCTGCTCAATGCTATAAGTCTAAATCTCAAAATGCACTCACTTGAAGCACCCCTTAAAATGGAGAACATAGACATTTGTGCCGTAACAGAGACCTGGTTCAAGTCAACAGAAAACACCCCTGCACTACCAGTTTATAACTCATTCCACACCTTCTGGCCCCAGAACTTGGACTGAAGCTTGAAAGGTTGTGGTGTTTCCATATTCAGAAAGGATGCACACACTTCCAGACTTTTAGCCCAACATAACACATAAGAGATACTGCAGATGCAGCTAACATTGGGTAAGACAGCGATTCAGGTCATAGCCTGCTATAGGTCCCCAACTATGTCCCAAGACTCACACGCCTTGTTCCTAATCAACCTGGAGAATATTAGAGTGCAACCTAACACTGTCATAATGGTTGACTTCAACTACCCCTCCATTAACTGGGATAGCTACTCATGTAACAATGCACCTGCCCAATGTTTCCTGGAATTCGGTAATTCCAATGGCTTGGACCAACTTGTTCTTCCCCCCACTACAGGTTGCAACATCCTTGACATGGTCATTACTAACATGGGTGACTGTTGTTGTACACCAATAATCAACTCCTCCTTGGTTACATCTGACCACAAACTAATCACCTTGGAAACCCACATCCCCCCTGCAAAGGTAACCACCATGAAAAACCTTTTTAAAGGTAACTTTGGGCTCCTACAAACAGAGCTGCCTAACTTCACAGCACCCATGCAAATGGAGAATAGTTGCATGACCGCAAATCATACACCATTGCCTAGTACACACCTATGAACCTATATATATATATATATATATATATATATATATATATATATATATATATATATATATAGGAGCACTAGAGAATGTCGAGTTTCTGAAAACTCGAATTTCATATGGTCGATACCATATGATCGAGTTTTCAGAAACTCAACACTGAAGAAGAAATAATAAAAATTTAAAAAAAAAACAGTAATAAACATAATTTTTGTATGGGGGCAAGGCCCCCTGCACCTTTCCTACCTCAATATGTTATGTCCGTGATTGCACTGTAGTGAGGAAATGGGAAATCTCCTGTTCTGTGCTTCTGCATACAGCGCGGAATGGGAGATTTCCCTTTCCCCACTGTAGTGCGATCTCGGAGTTGAAATATTTAAGTAGAGGGGGTGTGGGGGGCACAGTTCCCCACATGGGGGGGTGCAGGGGGCTTGCCCCCCTGCATAAATGATGTGTGTGACTTCTTTTTTTTTTTGTGATTTGTTTTTTAATGTCGAGTTTCTGAAAAGTCAATCATATGGTCTCTGCTATATGAAAGTCGAGTTTTCAGAAACTCAAGATTCTCTAGTGAATCTATATATATATATATATATATATATATATATATATATATATATATATATATATGTATATATATATATATATTTATACATATATAGAAATATACATATATGTGCTCAAAACATGTAGTGGAGTTGTATCTCAAAATCATACCTCTCAAAGTCTTAGTGCAACAAATCTGTCCAAAGGCTATCAGAATGGGTGAACAATGGGCCTAAACTAGGGACCTCATTTAAATATTGCCCTTATAAGTGTAGAACATTTCCAAAGTAACACAGTTTGTTTCAGCATACATATTCTGATGGCAGTGAGGTCTGAAAATGAAATGTATGTCATCATTTACTGACAAAAATCCCCATATCATCACAGTGATTTACCAGAGAAATGAGACTAATCGGTAAAACAGACCATAAATATGAGCAATAAACCTGGACATTCTGAAACAATCCAGCCAGTTGAGAGGTATGCTCAGAACCCCTTACTGCAATGAATCTGAACCAAGGCTGACAAAGTGGTGGGTGGAAGCCATGAAAATGGGGACATATCAGAAACAGTGGCATAGATAAGCTGACACAGCTGCTGCAGCAGCACCCTCCTGTCTGCTGTAACATATATTCACTGAAATAGCACAAGTAATTGAAATAGCAAATCCGCAATGGGGAATTACACATGTATTTGCAAATATATCAGGCACTACAGGGATGTATCAGCACTGAAAAACAGACACCAGTGTGAAAGTGCATACTCACAACCAATTTCACCACAGTCACATATTGGTAAGTTAAGTGAACAGTAGAGTATATGGACTGTGTGAACAAATACATCATTGTTTGCCACTCACCCACTACTCCTACATATACTGACCCAATTCACAGTGTAGTCTGAATCCTGACCATGGTACAGGACATGTCTCAGTCTGCCCCTACAAACACATACAGTCAATAGACCAGAAGAAACTGGAGCAGCATGCACAGTCAGATAAAAAGGAAGCCATAACACTTTCATTTACCCCCCCCATACACAGCCCAAATAATATGTACACATGACATGTCTACACAATCCTGACAGTCTGTCAACAATGGCCAGACATACACAGACCTCTCAAATGTACAGTTTACCTCAGAATGTACAGGCTCAGGACTCATATCTATCACCTCTTCCCTGTAACATGTCTATGGGTCTACGACATCACTGGTATGCTAGCGGGAAAGAAGGCAAGAAATAATGATACTAAATACTTCTGAGCCTCATAGTGCATGACATCTGGACAAAGCCTGACATCATTTGGGGACAGAGGCACAAGTACAGGTGTAGATTGAACATATTGCTGTCATAAATTGAGACAGTTGCTGATGTAACAGGATTTGTTGTAACATGTCCTTTATGAGGAAGATGAAGTCAGTAATACCAATGGATGTTAATATTTACTGACTGTATTCCCCAGAGTCCCTGATTGATTTTCCAAGGAAAACAATTGTCTGGGGAACAGACAAAACATAACAGGCAAACATGTGGCCAGTCTGTGGACAGCATGCCAGTGGAGAGGTATGTCAGAGACATATCACTGTCAGAAGTGATATCACTCAGTAAATGCATGTCCACAAAAACCATGTCAATCTATCAACCCACTACGTGTATAACAGCACTGATGACATAGAATCTGTTCACAATTCTGGAGATATGTCTCCCATGTTGTTGGGCTGTCTCCAAATGTCCTGTCGTGCGAAGTATTCCCACTTGCTGTCTGTGAATCTGTAGACCACCACCTCTGTAATGTCCTTCACACAAGTCTGTAATGTCCTCTCAAAGGCAACACATGGAGGTCTCCATAGTCCTGATACCCTTTCTGGCTGTATCCTACATTAACACAGGCGTGGCTTTTCATACCCATTCAGCAGAGTAGTCTACCACAGGCTGAGGAGCAGTGTCATCCCATCTGCACAGCGGACAGATAGAGAAAGTAGACAGCAAACAGGTTATGCATTAGGATGAATGTTCTGAAGGATAGAAGTCCAAAACTGAAATGTATGCCACTACTACATGACAGCAGTCCTCAATGACATGGCCATAAAAACACAGCACTCTACAGTTAATATAATAATATCATATTAATATCCAATAGGAGATACATAAAAACATGCAGCTCAAATCCCAAGAACAAGATAGTGTAGTACGTAGAGTCACAGCTTTGCATGCAGGGGTGCATGGTTTGAGTACCGAATTTTACATGGAAAAGCAGTGTTAAACATACTAATTCAATAATACAATGTGTTAAATTTGTTTTGGCAGCCAGTGTACTGGAGCTGGTACAACATGCAAGTGTGAGTGCATATAACATGTGTTAGTACTCATGTATACACAAGTGTCCATACAGTATAGTCACACCCCTTGCTACTGTAATGACAGCACATAGAAGCATGTTCTGTAAAGGAAATCAAATACACTTATTAAATTATGTCATTACTCTGCTATTTTATAAGACTGAAATGTGAGCAATGGTTACCAGGGCTGAGCTATGGTTAGCAGGCTTAGGCATTGCTCAAACATGAATGCAGTTAGCTCAGCTAAGCAGATTTGTGCACTGGTAAGCATTGTTAAGCGAAGGCTACATGGGTTAAGCACCTATTGGTTTAACCGTATGTTAGCACTGCTTACCATCAAGCAAACCCATGCAAACATGCTTACAACAGCTTTAAACTGCTTTAATCACTCTGTTTCCATCAGCCTCTGTTCTGCCCAGCAACAAAATAAACAGCCCTTGCAGGTTTTGAACCGTGGACCCTATACACCATAGCAACAGTAATTTAACACTACACCATCTGAACTACAGAAATGCCTGATACTTTTTCAAACATACCATGCATTACAGCCACTTTACAATAGGGATGAGACACTGCAATCAGGAGTGACTGGTATCTACAAATATATGTATGAAAAGTAACATATACATATTCATGTAGAGAGAGAGATAGACAGATATGTATGGTGATACATATATATGTATAACAATATGTAGATCTATTACCAATAATTACTGAGGTGTATATATATATATATATATATATATATATATATATATATATATATATATATATATATGTATATTACATCTCGGGAGCTCTATATATATAAAAGTATATACATATATACATATTGTGAAGACTGGGTGAAGATAAATGAAGGCTGCCAGTCTAGCCAGATAGAATTTTGGAGATAATTCTGTCATCTGTAAATATTAATGTAAACCACAGGCTTGTTGTCTTAAATGGTAAAAATAGTGTTACATGTGGAACTGGAAAAAATTTAACAACAGTGCACTCTATTGACCAAGTAAAGCATGTTGTGACCCTTTGATGTTAAAACCCGGAGTCAGCAAGACTAGAGTGAGGCATCCTGCCTATTGTTTTAAGGCCAGAGTTAATGGCCAGAATTTGCATGCATAAATGTCCTTTATTGCTCTGATTTCTGCCCAGATGTGAATAATATAAATGTAGTTTCTGTTAGCCTGGGAACACAGGGAAGTGTGAAGAATGATGTAATGTAACCCAGGGAAGTGTGAAGAATGATGTAATGTGAAAGAGGAATGTGATTTTAAAAACAGAGAGAATCAGAGAGCATTAAGCATTTTTGTCTTGACCATCCAACTCACAAGTTTATCTTAGACTTGTGTTTTCTCTTAGAAATAGCTAGAAACTACAAAGATTAGACTAAGTGTTTTTCTGTGATGTCAGAACTGTACTACTGAATTATTTTAAGTATTTCTCTGTGATCTCTGAACTCTTGACTAGCACTGTGTTGTAAAAAGTATTGTCTTGTGTTTTGACTATTTGCTATTAAATATGTTTAAACCCTTTCAACAGTGGTTGTTTTTGTAGAGATAATTTAAGCTCTTTAGAGTACTTGCATGCCTTTGGTAAAATTGTACAAAGCCACTTCAATAACTTTAGCCCTGGGCTATACTATCAATTGGATAATAATATTGCACAGTAATAATTGGATACCCTTTTAAGGGCCTTTGAGTAGCTGATAAATATTAGTGGGTGGTGGCAGCTGGTACTACCGTATAGTCTGGGAAAAAGGGGTACAGCTGGAGAATCTGTGCCAGCCTTTCCCAGGAGTGTCTGTGTGGTTGTATAAACTCGTCTCAAAGTGCATGTGTGTGTGTGTGTGTGTGTGTGTGCGTGTGTGTGCGTGTGTGTGTGCGTGTGTGTGTGTGTGTGTGTGTGTGTGTGTGTGTGTGTGTGTGTGTGTGTGTGTGTGTTAGCTACTTCGGCAGGGACATGAATCACTGGTTGGACAGAGAGGGTGTTGGAGGTTTTAGCTTGCCCACCAGGCTGAGATCTGGACCCTATAGCTGTGCAAATGTGGAGTCTTACTGGGGACCTGGAGAGCAAGGGAGCAACCAGCCTTGGACTGTCTGTGATCTCTGTGCAATCTTAAGAGAAATTACACTTTACTGTATGTATTTGTTATCCCTTCCTCCTATATAAGATGCCCCTCACTGGTGTTAGTGGTGAGGATTGAGGCTCCTTGATTGCTGGGCCAGGGCATGGGCATCACACACACACACGCACACACACACACACACACACACACACACACACACACACACACACACACATATATATATATATATATATATGCATACATGTCTCAAAATGCCCATTCAAACATATGCTGCTGATAGACCACCCATAACTGGGGCAGCATTTTACAGTTGGATACAAAAGGGACCCATGTCACTGACATCTGCCCCCCCCCGGTCCAAATAATATGTAAACAGTACACCGCTACAAAAACATGATAGGCCATACACAATGGCCAGACATACAACGATCTCTTAACAAATAAACTAACATGACTGAAGATAGTAAAGATAAAAACAACCAGCCAGTAATTCACAAAAGTTTATTATACTCTGACGTCTTGGCCAAAGTCTTCAAGGAGTAAAACATTACAAGACATATTTGCCTTACATACAAGAAGCAATTAACACTTATAATTACATATTTAAATACACAGCCTCCAATTACACTCCACATTTAACCCTAGGGGAATTGTTCTTTTATGACTGTTTGATCAAACTGAGAAACAGATATTTTCAGAAACAGTACCTTGTTACCCACTACCATCCCCATGGTGAGATTTATAAAAATGTACAGCTATAGAACTGTCTTCTTTCTTATCAGTAATATCTCTCACATGTTCTAACAGCCTAGTTTTAAAACACGTCTTACTCTCCCCCAAATAAAATATGTTACAAGGGCATCTAAGAGTATTTTCTATACACTGACCTCTTAAATGTACAGAGTTCCATATGTTGTCCAGCCTTTGCCCTCAGCAGGAATGACAGTGCTAAATAATGACAGTGCTAAGTAATGATAGACCATACCTATCAACCTCTTACTGCATGACATCTGGACAAAGGCTGACATAATTGGGGAACATAGACCCAAAAAATGGCCATACTTGGAATTTTGCTGTTATACACTGAGAAAGTTGCTAGTGTTACAGGGTTGGTTGTAACATATCTTTTTCTGAGGGATATGAAGGCAGAAACACAAATGGAAGTTAGGATTTATCCCCTTTTCATGTTAGCTGGTCCTCCTGTCTACACCATGGTATTAGAGCACCTACACGGTTAGGTGCAGTCTGACACTTAGAAGAAATGTGTGATTCAGTATAAATCCCCTCATTTGCATACACCACTGCCT
This sequence comes from Protopterus annectens, assembly GCF_019279795.1. Classification (NCBI taxonomy): domain Eukaryota; kingdom Metazoa; phylum Chordata; order Ceratodontiformes; family Protopteridae; genus Protopterus; species Protopterus annectens. Next base: position 1,638,775,929 of record NC_056733.1, on the reverse strand, counting down.
TACTTCTGAGTTATTACACTTACAGTGAGCCTTTCCCCTTAGCAACCACTATTTCCTGTTATTGCTTTCATTCTGCATGCCATTGACTATAATGGCAAAATGCAGATTTCTCTCAAAATTGATTTTTCCTCTTTTTTTTTTTATTTTCAGCATAATCCCATTTGCACGCCTCTGCCCTATGCTTAACCGGCCAAGATCAGCCAAAAAAAAAGTTTTATTTTAAAAAAATTAAAACTATTTTTCATGCCAATGGCCATATATTTGGACATTGGCATGCTTACTAAATATAATACATGCTTTCCTTCGAACTGTCATGCCTCCATTTTCTCATTTGCAGAAATGTATTCGGCTACTAGTAACTGAATACATTTCTGCAGGTTACACTATTCCTGCACAAACACCTGTTTGCTTGCCGAATCACAAATTCACCTCATTTGCATGTTTTTCACCAGCAAATGAGGTAATTAGCATTAGGCAGTGGTGTCCGTGCGGGAATAGTGTAGGAGTGCTCGTGCACATCCCGGGAGCTCTATACTGAATCACTTGGTGGACATATTGCTTGCAGCAGCTCCTGCACTATTCCTACACTCCATGTAGGGTTTAATGAATCCTGGGGAACGTCTTTCCCTTGTGAAAAGAGACTTGGTGCCTGGCAAGGAAAGAATCAGTCACAGTAAAGAAAGGTCTTAAAAAATATGCTGGAAATGATTCCAAAAACAGAAAAGGCTACCAGTAAAGACTGTCTTCCCTCAGAATAAGATTGAATTAAATGTACTTGTTGTGCATTGCATTATGTATATAGTCCACAATGCACTGCAATTTCTATACCATAGTCCATTCTTTCTGAGGTGCTGAAAGTTTACATTCATTTTTTGCCAAGTTGCCATGTTGCTATAAATACAAGTTACCTGTTTTATGAAACTAATGCTGAACAAATACTGTAGACCAGGCTATATAGTTACTTATTTTTATTTTCACTTTTATTTTAAAGCTGTAGTTTTGAATCCCATTATGTCTTGTCTGACTACTGTGTACATGTATGCATACCTATTTTACTTTTTATTTATATTGCATACATTCCATAAAATTATTATTCATATTTTCCTTATTATCTTTAAAACCAGATAGGTAATGTTGTGCATAGCAACTTGACAAGAATGCAGTCTGTTAGGAAAGGAAACCAAATGGGGTATTCCAGATATTGACTGTGCATGTGCAGTAAAGCATTTTTGATTTAATAGTAAGATGACATTTTCTGTCTGTCATCCACAGATAAACATACTTTGAATTATCATTATTCTAAGGTTGTGACAGAAATGAAAATTGACTGCCCCATCCTGGTCTTTGCAGCTTGCAGACTAATATTATGACATGTTTGAGAATGTGTGGATACTCACATTTGCTTCCATTTATAGCAAACAATGCTGAAATAAAAATTATGTAATAGCTGGCATATGTAAACTTGACACAATGGAGGTTAACAAAAATATGTTTTAATTAAAATAGGAGCAACTTAGTCTGGAGTGTACAACCCCCAAGTAAGACATGTCAGAAGTCAATGTAATCTGTAATCAAGCAAAAGAGAAACTGAGAAGTAAATTTAGTATCCAAAAAGAAAAACAAAATATAAGTAAATCAAGACTGTTTTTAGTAGATGGAAGGATGGGCTATTTGGAAAATAAATGTGGTGGGCCTAAGAATTTAAATCAATACAAAAAGGCAGAGAATTTGAAAACATACATATAAATGTACACCCCTGAAATGTATAAAATAAAAAAAGAAAAGATATACCTACTGATCACATGGTCCAGGAAATAAAAGAAACCGTACAGGGAAAATAAAAAAAGACAAAAACAAAGAAAAAGTCAGAGAATCATGTCATCTCAATAGATTAAGTAATAAACATTTCAAATACTCAAGGGATTATGCTGATGTGTGGAAAGAAATGTATTGGTGGGTAGCTTTAGAAAATAACAGAAACTAAAATTTCATATTAAATAAATGAATGAAATTGGACCCTAAGGCATGACTTTGCTTTTAAGTGCATTGTTTATAGTAGAAATGCTTTGTTTGTTCTTTTTTGTATGTGTGTATACAGGTGTCTGAATACCTTATTTTGTAATGCTCACTTAGCCACACCTTCCATTTATCACTTCTGGACACATACAATTAATTTTCACAGGCTTTTTTCTTAGTTCTAGAAACAAATGCTTTGCTGTTCAGTAAAAAGTAGGTGCAGCAACCTTTTTTAAGTTGGGTCAAGATCCTGGCTATGGGTTTAAGTATCAGCTGTATTTTTCTCCAGGAAGCATCTGACTTATTTTTTCACCCCCTCTGAATTCTGGACGTTGCATGTGTAGGGTGAGTGGTATCCATGTGCTAATTTATATAACTTATTTTGCATGCTGTGATGTGTCACTTTTCAAACCAGAAAACCCTGAAACATGGACCCATCACTAAGAGACTTAAACATCTGGTGACTGTGTCGTCTATTCAGTTCCATTTACAAAATTATGACAATGTCTTGATAATTTGATCTCTGGAACTTCTTCTGAAACCAGATTTTATGTTTTCCTGTTCTCTCTCCATGTATTGGTGGAGTAAAGCTTGCAGGACCTTGAACATTATCTTGCTAGCATGTAAAATAAGTGCAAATATTCAACAATATGAGTTGCTTGGCATTGTCCTGTTTGGAAAGTGGGATACAAACTGGTCTTTTCCATTCTAATGGCCAATGCTGAATTTTCCAAATATGCTGGCAAATTAAATGTAGTACAGTATCAACATTATATTTCAAATTGTTATATATATATATATATCAGCCTTGTTTTTAACACAGTTTTCTAGAGCCAATTTAATTGTATTTGAATTATGTTATTGCTCTGGCAATGCCTTGTGTTTACTGTATTTTTGTTGCTTATGCTCTCTCCCAGGCTGAGTCCCAAAATGGTCCATCTGGATGAATGATCTACCTCAGTTCAAAATAAAGCAAAGAAAACAACAGCATAAATAAAATTCCAAATCTCCAGAATGTCTATCTATAAATCAGAGGACATGCCAATATAGGTTTCTGTGATGTTATGGTCCTTCTGTATATTCCTGCCACCCTTTCTTAATATCATCTGGTTTTGCTAAGCTTCCTTTCATATTAATCTTTTATCATGTCTATTTGTACATGGAAGTATTCTCTTAAACTCTGCATTCTGTTTGACATATTTCTACCCATCTGTATTCCCTTTTGCTCTCTTTATTTTATCAATTACTTCTAATGACTTCACAAACAGCCCTTTTCTCTTCTTCGTCTACTTTTTAATTGGGATATTTTTTTGCTGACTCCTGTTTAATATCTCAGTCTTTTGCCCATAATACTTTAATATATTCACCAAGTCTCATCATCATCTTCTTTTGGCTGTTCCCATTAGGGGTCGCCACAGCAGATCACCTGTTTCCATTTCTTCCTGTCCTCTGCATCTTGCTCTGTCACACCATCCACCTGCATGTCCTCTCTCACCACATCCATAAACCTTATCTTAGGCCTTCCTCTTTTCCTGTTACCTGGTAGCTTCATCCTTAGCATCTTTTTCCCAATATATTCAGCATCCTTCCTCAGCACATGTCCAAACCAATGTAATCGTGCCTCTCTGGCTTTGTTTCCAAACCTTCCAACCTGGGCTGACCCTCTAATATACTTATTCCTAATCCTGTCCACCCTCATCACACCCAGTGCAAATCTTAACATCTTTAATTCTGCCACATCCAGCTCAAACTCCTGCCTTTTTCTCAATTCCACTGTCTCCAACCCATATAAAATAGCTGGTCTCACTTCCCTCTTGTAGACCTTCCCTTTCACTCTTACAGGTACTCGTCTGCCACAAATCACTCCTGTCACTCTTCTCCACCCACTCCATCCTGCCTGTACTCTCTTCTTCACCTCTCTTCCACACTCACCATTACTCTGAACTGTTGACCCCAAGTATTTAAACTCATCCACCTTTGCCACCTCTACTCCTTGCATCCTCACCATTCCTCTATCCTCCCTCTCATTCACACACATATATTCTGTCTTAGTCCTTCTGACCTTCATTCCTCTTCTCTCTAGAGCATATCTCCATCTCTCCACCAAGTCTAATTCCTCTAATCTAATCTAATTAATCTAATCTAATCTATTCACCAAGTCTAATTCCTTAAAACTGCTGTTCGCCTCCAATGCTTATTCATAGGGAATAATGTACAGTTTGGATCCAGTTGGCAGAAAGTCTTCCCCATTTTCTTTAATCATTTCAAAATGTTGCAGTGAGAACCTGGTGATATATGTTTCATTCAGTCCCAGGTCCATTTGTCCATACAGTTTTCTTTGCACACAATACTAGTAATGTTTTTCTTTACCTTATCTGGTAGACAATATTTACTCTGAACCATCTGCAATTAAGGGTGGTCTAACATGGTATAGTTCAAATACAGAATATCCCTCAAATGATAAGGTAAAACCTTAAACTATTAGAAACATATAAAACTCTAACAACTTTGTAGAGAAATGGGGTACTATTTCAACTTATTTCCTCCTCGCCCCCCAGGAATCTCTTTGCAGACTAAGAAGCAGCAGATAACTGGTATAAGGATGGTGGAGGTGTGCAAAAAGTGTGCATATTGTCACCCTATTTTTGTATTTTAGACACTGAATATATCGCATAAAAGACTGGGTTACATGACTCAAATGCTAAAATCAAAATCGCCTGAAGAAATGTCAACAATCTCAGATATGCAGATGATGCCAGTCTGCTGGCTAAAATCAAGGAGGAATTAAACAGCCTATTGTTGAATGTGAAAGAAGAAATTGGAAAAGATGATTTGCTGCTCAGTATAAAAGCATGATTATGCTATCTATCCCTATCAAATCTCTAGAAGTGGAGGCACTGAACAATTTTATTTATTTTTGTTCATCAAGGTCTCTGCAGATTGTGACGGCAGACATGAAATTAAAAGATACTTGGTTCTTGAGGGGGAAAAAGTATGAACAATCTGCATAAAATACTAAACAGCAAAGACATCACACTGTCAGCAAAAGTCAATATAGCAATGCTATCTTTTTCCAAGAAATAAAATATGGCTGTGACACTTGGACTAGAAATAATGGGGTATATTAGAAAACGTTTTATTTTGAACTGTGATATTGGAGAACACATTTCAGAATTCTGTGACTGCAAAATGATCAAATCAATGAATCGCTAATGGTAAGGGATTAGCTACATTTATCATAAACCTCATTATCTTATGGCAAATTTCTCATAGCCCCATGCTGATCTTCTAAAGGTCCAAGTTAAATTGAATAAATCTAGATACTTTGTCATTGCTAGTTGCAGACCACCTTCCATGTCTCCTGTTGACCACAATAATTATCTGAGTGCTTTAGATAAAGTCACTCAAGATCCAAGTGCTGTTCTCCTAGATGACTGTAACCTCCCAACCAGTAAATGGTAAACTTATACCACCAACAACAAATATGCATGATATGCTTTAGCATTTGTTAAAAGTAATTCTCTTGGAGTTCCTCGTTCTTCTTAGTAGATATGACAATGTACTAAAAATTGTCATCACAAACATGACTACTCTTTGTGGTACCCCTGTTGCAACTAGTTCTGAATAGTAAGCCTGCTATTACTCATTAATGACATAATAAAATCAAATTTAGTATAAAAAAATCCCAAATGACCCTCCAGATACTGATCCCTTAAAAAACCTCATGCTAATATCTCAGATTTCTACTCATGTCCAAATAGTTACATTGTGAAATCTGTCCCCATCTGCTCATACTATAGGGGACCTTTTGGAATAAACCAATATGCTGGAACACTCAGCGTAATAAATTGTTTGAACAAAAGAAAAAAAAAAAACGGTTCACACAATAAATGTCAATCTTCCTGGCTCAAAAATGCAAAGACACTGTCTACCAAAACTCTTATATGTACAATTAGAAAATGTAAAGCGAAATAAGAAGTCAGTGTACCATTTCCTCTACAAGTGACTATAAATCCATCTTAGACTAAATTAGGAACCTACAGCATTACACCTAAATATGCTTTTAAGCTAATCAGGGATAATAATATCCACTGAGATCTCAAGGAAGTGGTCCGTAGCCTACCAGAAAATTTATCTCATTTCCCTCTATCTGCCAGCTCCCTTAAAAGTACTTTAAGCCAAGTTCTATCAGCGCTGCTCAAAGTTAAAAACACCACTTTCATGAGTTCAAATAATGTATAGAGCTGCATAAAGCTTTCTAAAGTATTATGGAGACAAGATAGTCAAATGTTAGCAAGTTGTCAACACAGATGCCCTTGTCCCTGATGAGAATATAATTTTGGGGGGATGTGTCATTTATATGATAAGAGAAGGGAAATCTTTACAAAGTAGCTCTGCACCATATTTTTTTTAATTTAGTTTAAAACCATTGTTACTCCATCAAGATTTGATATAGTCAAGTGTTGTTGACATAACAGCGTGAAAAGGAGAACGAACAACCTTTTCTTGGTTTTAGTCATCAAAAAACAGAGAGAACCACATGACTGGAACATTATATTGGATTTCAGAGAAACAGCCCTGTGGGATACCACTGGTCACATTTTTTACATGCAAGGAAAGTAACTTTCACTACATATGTTCTGTCAGCCAACCAATTAGTTATCCAATGGACAGTGAAGAAATTTACATTTAGTCTGTAAACGTATTAATAAAAACTGCATAGAGGACTGTACCTTTTTTTGGCAAGGTACAAATAGGCAGTGTGAATAAAGGAACTATTGTCTATGACACCAGTGACCTTTTCAAGGAACTTTACAAGGTTAGGGAGATCTTCCCTTTACAAAGCCAAATTGATTTGGATTAAGGACAAGGAGGTTCCCTATAGCTAGATTAATTAATGAGCTTTATTATGATGCACTCCATAACTTTACATATAGGACCGATGAGACTAATGAGCTTATACTTGCCAGGATCAGTGATAGGTCCACCCTTGTGTGGTGTAATCAATGCAGCAATTCTTCAAACATCATGTATATAACCTGTGGAGAGGCTAAGATTAAAAAGAAAAGGTTAAATAGAAGCTCAGCCAGGCTACTATTTAGTGCTTTGGCTCATTGCCCCTTGAGTTAAAGAATCTACATTCCTCTTTACTCATTCATCTCATTAGGCCATCACTGAATATGATGTTCTTTTTGGCATGTATATTTCTAACAGGATTTTTGAACTTGAGAGTCTTCAAGAGATTTTTCAAGAAAAACATCACTGGTCTCAATACCCTTAGTTAGTCAGATAGACTGGTAGCCCTTTCCTTGTCATTTTCTTACTACATCCTTGCAGTGACCTTTGCCCTTCTTTTTGAACCCTGAAATGCTCTTCTCCATTTCACCTCCTACACCTCTGCAGAACTAAAGACTACTCAAATACCCGGTATGCATGCATTTGGTCGACCGGTGGATGGCCAACCGGAAAATGTTTGAATGCATGTCTGCGAGTTCACATAAATGCAAACACAAAGTAAGTGAAACACAAAATGCCCCCCCCCCCCCTTTGTGACCCATGGTAGCACTTGTTTAGGTGGTAGAGTGGCCGGAATTGTCAAATTCAGAATTTTGTATGACATTCCGACCGTTCGACACCTAGAGATTCGACATTTAAGTTCAGAAAAACTGACGTTCAGCATTTGGTCGCATGACCAAATGCATGTATTCCCAAATACCTATATTAAAAATCTCAACTCATTTCAACAAATAATACTTGCAGTTGAGATAGATACCTAACCTATTTTGGTCCACATATGTGGAACAGGCTCCTCCTACATGTCAAAATATACAGTGCTATGTCTGCCTTCACTGTAAATCTTGATAATTGGATGGGCAATCATAAAATCTCCTTGTGTTATTCTGTATAGCTCTGCTAAGAAAAGGGGCTTGACAATATTGAATTACATAATGATTGATAGGGAGTATTCAACTAAGCAGTTAATGGTTCTAGTAATGCCTTGCTCAGAATAAAACTATGAATCTATAAACCGAAGGCTTAAAAATGAACCTACACCATGGCACTGAGAAATTAAACCCTTATTATGACCCAGATGACCTGTGCTTTACAAGCAGTATGGGGGTTGAGGGATTGGCCATTGAGAATGGGATTGAGTAGTCTATGTTGGCTGACTTATCCTTGGCAGGAAGAAGAGACAACTTTGGCTCACCACTTCAGTAGAACATTAATTACAAATGCTAAACCCAGGAAATAATGTGAGTGTGTGCATGTGTGTGCGTGTGTGTGTGTGTGTGTGTGTGTGTGTGTGTGTGTGTGTGTGTGTGTGTGTGTGTGTGTGAGTGTGTGTGTATGCGCCTATGTATCTTTGTGAAGAACTGTGTTTCCCTGAGTTAAGGAAGCAATCACAGATTTCAAGGGAGCTACTGAGGGGGTTAGGAGCTCCAGGAGAAAGAATGGAGGTCCATCTGACTAGGCCTCTTCATACCACCTGACAGAGACCTGAAAGAGGGATAGGGCTAGTGACCTCAAATTGGGGGGAATTAATAGGCTACTTGGCTCTCACCCAAAGGAGGGAGTGGGGCTAAACTCCATCCAAATGAGGAAGCGTTGAGGTAAAAGCAGGAAATGAATGGATGAATGACTTCTGCTTGGCTAGAAACACAATTCATTCCAGGATGGAGGTGCTAGGTGATGTGAACCTGGGAGTCTAGTCCTTGTCCCTCAGAGGAGAAACTAGGTCAGTTGATGACTAGAGAAATAAATAAATAAACCAAGACTGCTTATTGCAAGGTCAGATAGTAAACCAATAACTTGAGGTGTCACTTCAACAGTGACAATCATCTAGAGCCAAGGTTTAGACTGCCAGGTGGCTAGCCATACCACGGTAGTTTTTCCACACCACATACTAGCATGCACACCTATGGCCAATTTAGAGTGTTCAGTCCACTCACTGCATATCTTTGGAATGTGGGAGGAGGTTCACTAAAGACATTGATGGTGGAAAAGATCAAAGGCCAAACTAGAATGGACAGCAAGGTCTAAAATAGATGGGTAGCATTAGAACTTAAAACTAGCAATTGTTAGCAGACAGACCTCAAGGGCTAAAGTCCCTGAGGTTCCAAAGAGCTGGACTTGACTAAATTGTGATGTAATTTTCATGCATCTTTGTTCACTGCCTTACTCCCCGCTGTACATTTGTTATCTAATTTAAGATGGAATGCTAAGCTATCATGTCATTAAGCTTTGTTCATAGGATCATAGGTTCATAGGAGATAACTAGGTTAATGTGTCAAGAGCCCTTACAAGCCTATCCAGTTTTACCCAGATTTTAACCAATTATCTATCCCTAGAGGAAAGATAACAGGGTCAGTAAGCAGGGTTTTGGCTATTTATCCATACTGCCTCTGTTCATAAGGGACATGGGCGCCACCCCAGGAATGAATTTGCAATTTCCCATACATTGGTGCAGATTGTGCTTGAACATGGTCAGGAAAGGGCTCTGATTCACATAAATACAAAGCGTATTCCAGAGGAGGGGCAATTATTGGGGCACATATCTGTCTTTTTAGCACAATTTATTCTTCTCAGAGATCATGTTTTGATCCTTGTAGTGGGTAACCTTTGTGCAGTTAGTTTTGTGAATATACAACATTTCCATCAGGGCTAGGCCACAGACTGCCTTGTAGTTTAGACACACATCACCCCCTCAGTAATCATTAGGAAATACAGTGATAGGGCTTTTAATCAGTCCACATTTCATATTTTGGTTATCCCCTGTATTTTTTTGGTAAGAAACCTCTGAGGATACTCCAACCATTGCAGTTGCCTGGTGATGAACATGCCAAAGGGTACATTGTACTCAATTACTGGTCTGTTGAGAGGTGAGTGCAGGGATACTATGACATACTATGACATCCTTAGATTTGGATGCCATGCCCTTACTTATAAGCTGAGCCACACAGAAGGATTTCTTCACCACTGTAGACACATGGTGGCCAATGTTCAGATTACTATCTATATGAGTACCCAAATGTCTCACCACTGGGATCACTCTTAGGGGGTGCTATCAATGTTGCAGGTATATTTGATTTCACAAAGGGTACTATTATGCACTTGTTTGAATTTAATCAATAGTCAGCATCAGACCTTTCTGTAGGATATCAACATCATTTGGTGAGTCAGTGATTGCCCCCACTAGCAGTCATCAGCAAACTTTGCCAGCCAAAGGCTACTTGCATTTGCCTTGATATCTGAGAAGTATATCCCAAATAGGTGGGGGCCCAGCACTGAGCCCTGTGGTACTCCACTGGTGACTGGTCTCTTGCTGGATGTGGATTCCCCCACTCTAACAATATGTGTCTTATCCATGAGTCATTTGGCTACACATCTAGTGACATAGAGGTGTATCCCAAATTTTATGAGTTTACCTATAATATCCAAGTGAAGTGTTGTGCTAACTGTCTTGGCCAGGTCAATGTCAACAGTATGCACTGTCTTACCCTCATTCATGGCATTACTGACCTTCTCAAAGAAGTCCACCAGACTGAGCAGGTAGGACTTGCCCTTGATGAAGCAGAACTGTGTTGGGTCTAGAGTCTGGAGATTTCCTATGTCCTTGTTAATCAGGTCCATGATTATTCTTTCCATAGCCTTGCATATAAGGTTAGTCCGACTTTTGGGTCAGTAGTTTCCTAGGTTAGTTGATGGTCCCCCTTATGCAGAGGGATTACTGGTGCTTTTAAAAAGGGTCATAATTCTCAATTCCCTTTAGATGTAGAAGACATAGGGGGGGGACGCAAGCACAGGCATAGACACTCTAGAGGGCATTCTTCAGAGTGTAGTGAAATGAATCCTAGATTTTCTAACATACACAACATGTCTAGTTATGTACTAACTTCTAATCAAGAAACTCTGTTAAATAAAGGACTTGGCTATATTCCAGGATTTTTTGTGGACGAAAGTGATTTTGTTGCTGATACTTTGGCTTTTTGTCGTAAAATTAATTTAAAATTGTATTTTGATCAACAAGACAACACTCAAAGATCTACTGAATTTCGCTTCTTACCATCCAATTTTAATCCACCTATGGATAAACATGTAAATGTATTCCAACAAGCCATTATTAAAGATTTGCACCATCTTTTGGGTTCAGGGAACATCTTAAGAGAGAATCTTAGCATGGATGAACAACAGGCACTATTTGATCTCAAATCCGATACTGATATTGTCATTCTTCCAGCAGATAAGGGTGGGGCCATAGTGATTATGGATTCCAGTTATTACTGGGCTGAAGGTAAAAGACAGTTGTCCAACAATCAGCATTACTTCCATATGCCTGTAGACCCAACCCCAAATTTTAAAAAAGCTATTGACGCTTTTCTTGATTCTGCAGTAGAGGAAGGAATCATTAGTGCAAAAACAAGAATTCAACTAACAGTACGGGACCCCTGCAAACAATATCTATATCTCTTACCCAAAATCCACAAATCCCTTTTGGAACCTCCCGGTCGACCTATTGTCTTGGGAATTGGTTCACTTATTGAACCCTTGTCAGTCTATCTAATGGAGCATTTGAAGCACCTACTGGCATATATCAGGGCCAGAATTAAAGACACAACTGAATTTCTTCAAATAGTTTCGGAATCCCAAATGGAATCTCATTGGCTTATGTGTACTCTGGATGTGAAGTCTTTATATACCTGCATTCCCCATTAGGCCGGATTGATGGCATTGGAATTTTGGCTGAATAGAACCAACATCTATCCTCCTGGTTTTAACACTCTTTTAGTCTGTATGGCTGAACATATACTTACCAGGAATGTTTTTTTATTTCCAGGACCAATGCTACTGGCAAATTCAGGGTACAGATATGGGGGCTTCTTTTGCCCCTATTTATGCAGATTTATTTATGGGGTATATAGAGGAACAGATCATCTATGATGGCATGCATAATTTATACTTGCCTGAAATTGATATTTGGTGGCGCTATTTGGATGACTGTTGGCTAGTCTGGAGAGGGGGATCAGAATATCTTTCAGAATTTGTGGAGTATCTCAATTGTATTAAGTGGGGTGTTGAATTTACTGTTAATTATCATGCACAAGAAATTGATTTTCTAGATGTTCATTTGGAGCGAAAACCAGACCACACACTCAGAACAACAGTTTATAGGAAGTATTCACAATACAATAGTTTGCTACATGCTTCCAGTTTACATCCCAGACATACAATCAATAACATTCCCAAATCACAATTTCTCAGAATTAGAAGAATTTGCTTTTCTGAGCAAGACCTCACCATATGTCAACAAGATTTGACTGATAGATTTTTAGAGAGAGGGTATAAGCATGATAGTGTCCATAATGCCTCTACATGGGCATTTAATCAATCTAGAGAAAGTTTATTATCATATAAATCAAAACATTCTCGGGATAAACAGGATATTATCAGGCTAGTTATCACTTTTGGGAGGAATACTTCTCAATTTACAGATATCATCAACAAAAACTGGAACATACTTAAAAGCAACATAAGATTAGATGACTGGTTGGGGGATAGATGCAAATTTTCATACAGAAAAGGCAAAACTCTTCGATCACATTTTTCTTATTATAAAAGGGTTACGTCTCAATCTAGCCTTTATCATCAGACCACTCTCTCTGGAGACAGACTGGTGGGGTGTTATCCATGCGGACATTGCTCAATTTGTAAATACATTTTCAAAACCAAGAACTTTACCAGCAAAAATACAGGCAAATTATTTGACATCAAGTGCTTTGACAACTGAGGAAGTGAGAGGGTCATTTATTTAGTAACTTATACATGCCAAGCATTTTATATTGGTCAGACCTCAAGGCAGTTCAGATGTCGTATGTCTGAACATTTGGGGGACATTAGGAATGGTAGAATGACCAATGCGTTGTAAAAACACTCACTCACTCATCCAACAGCCAAATTTACTTTCACCATTATTGATAGAGTTTTTGGAATAAAGATTTCAGAACAGGATGGCATGATTTACTTAACACTAAGGAAAAGAAATGGATAGTGAAACTAGGGGGTCTTTTTTCCCCAGGTCTTAATGACAAGTTATAAAACTTTTATTAAGTTTTGAATAAATGTCCAGTTATTATTTTATAATTCATATATTTTTTTGAATACACTCAATTTTTGTTGTTAATTTCTATATTTTCATATACACAATTTTTTTATACATATGTATACATGTATTTTATTTGCACAACTTTTTTCTGGGTTTAACAGGAAATTATGTCATTATTTGCTTTATTGGTTCTATTATTTAAATGCAGTTTGTCAACCACACATCATGTATAGCCACTGCGGAAAGCTACAAGATGAAACCAGTCTGGTTCAAATAATAAAACATTTTTGTTTCTATTTCTGCTTCAATCTCTGGTGCTGGCCTTTTTGTTTGTTAATATTCAAGCTACTGTGGCTCGTGCACCTGCCGTACTTGCTAGCATATTTTGTTTCGGAGTAATACTATGACATACTATGACATGCTTAGATTTGGATGCCATGCCCTTACTTATAAGCTGAGCCACACAGAAGGATTTCTTCACCACTGTGGACACATGGTGGCCAAAGTTCAGATTACTATCTATATGAGTACCCAAATGTCTCACCACTGGGATCACTCTTAGGGGGTGCTATCAATGTTGCAGGTATATTTGATTTCACAAAGGGTACTATTATGCACTTGTTTGGATTTAATCAATAGTCAGCATCAGACCTTTCTGTAGGATATCAACATCATTTGGTGAGTCAGTGATTGCCCCCACTAGCAGTCATCAGCAAACTTTGCCAGCCAAAGGCTACTTGCATTTGCCTTGATATCTGAGAAGTATATCCCAAATAGGTGGGGGCCCAGCACTGAGCCCTGTGGTACTCCACTGGTGACTGGTCTCTTGCTGGATGTGGATTCCTTCCCCCACTCTAACAATATGTGTCTTATCCATGAGTCATTTGGCTACACATCTAGTGACATAGAGGTGTATCCCAAATTTTATGAGTTTACCTATAATATCCAAGTGAAGTGTTGTGCTAACTGTCTTGGCCAGGTCAATGTCAACAGTATGCACTGTCTTACCCTCATTCATGGCATTACTGACCTTCTCAAAGAAGTCCACCAGACTGAGCAGGTAGGACTTGCCCTTGATGAAGCAGAACTGGGTTGGGTCTAGAGTCTGGAGATTTCCTATGTCCTTGTTAATCAGGTCCATGATTATCCTTTCCATAGCCTTGCATATACGGTTAGTCTGACTTTTGGGTCAGTAGTTTCCTAGGTTAGTTGATGGTCCCCATTATGCAGAGGGATTACTGGTGCTGTCATCCACCCTACTGGGACAAAGCCTGTCTGGAGACTTTTCCCAACGGTTCTTGGAATCCATAAATTCCAATGCCCTGGATCAACTAATCCATTGTCCTACCAGGGGCTCCAGTATCCTAGACCTGGTCATTACCAACAAGGGAGATAGATGCTCCACACCAATGGTCACCCCCTCATTGATCAGGTCTGAGCATAAGCAAATCACCCTTGACATCCACATCCCACCCCCACCCCTCAGCAAGGAAACCTCCTTAAAAAATTCTCCAAAGCCAACTTCATGCTGCTGAAGTCAGAAGTGACAAACTTCATGACACCCATGCAGACAGGATCTGAAAGGTTGACTGCAGAATCCTACACTAAGGCACTGTATGAGCACATCCACTCGTGCATGAATCGTGCCATCCCAAATAGAACCAAGATGCTCTTCTCCAAAAGAGGAAGCCAATCTGGTGGTCTCCTGCTATAAACAAACTATACAACAGAAGGAAGAAACTGTTACAGAAAAGAGGAAAATCCCAGGATGCAAAAAACTCCCTCATCAGCCTCAGTAAGAAGCTGTGATCCCTCATAAAATCCTGAAAAGCTAGTTACGAAAATAAAATTGCCAAAGATTCCAAAGACAACCACAAGGCATTCTATAGTTATGTCAAGAATCTAAATGGCAATGCTTAGATCTGCTCTGAGCTACAACAAAATGGCATTAAATATACAGATCCCAAGGATATTGCCAATACCCTGGCAGATCAATTTAGTGCCAACGTCACCCCCTCTCACCCCCTAAAGGGCCCATCTCAATACCAAAGGATTGTCAAATTCCAGTAATAATGGCCACACAGGTAGAAACCGCACTCTCCAAAGCTAAGAATACAGCATCCATGGGACCAGATGACATCCCAGGCTGTGTACTACATGAACTACAAAATGAACTGGCACCTCATCTAAGTGTCATGTTTAATCATAGCCTCGCCTCAGGCTTTGTGCCCACTGAGTGGTGCACAGCTACAGTTATCCCACTACACAAGGGGGGATCCACTTTGGATCCCTGGAACTACTGTCCCATCAGTCTGACAAGCCTGATCTGCAAGGGCATGGAATGCATTATCATGGAGCTTATAAACAAAGACATTGGCAACCTTCAAACACTGGACCCACCCAGTTTAGGTTTGTGAAGGGCCATTCTTGTCTCCTGAATCTGATTGACTTCTTTGAATCAGTCTCCAGATCTGTGGACAAGGGTAAGGCATCCACACAGCCTATCTGGACCTCGCCAAGGCCTTTGACACCATCCCCCACTCTGGAATCATGGATAAACTTACTAAGCTGGGCATAAATCCCTACGTCACTCGATGGGTTGCCAACTGGCTTACTGACAGAACCCAGAATGTAAAAGTAGCCAACTCCAAATCCATCTCCAGACAAGTGACAAGTGGAGTACCTCAGGGTTCAGTCCTGGGACCACTCTTGTTTGGCATCTACTTCTCTGAAGTACAGGCCAACATTAAGGGACTCTGGCTAACAAAGTTTACAGATGACTGAAAACTGTGAGCCATTATTGAATCCCCAAATGATGTGAATATTCTACAAAAGGGCCTTACAGAAACAGATGCCTGGTGCCAGAGCCATGGGCTCAAGCTTAATGCCAAGAAATGTATAGTTATCCCCTTTGGAAAAAAACATGTACCCATGAATTACCACATAGGTGGCAGTACACTAAACATCAAAAGTGTGATGAGAGACTTAGGGACACAGGTGGACAGTGGTCTCACTTTCAATAACCACATCGCCACAACAGTCAGGAAATCCTTCTATGTGGCAACCTCATCACTAAGGGCTTTTCATCCAGAAAAAAGGAGGTCATTGTCCCACTGTACTCATTCCTCATTAGACCCATTATAGAGTATAACGCCCTGTTTGGTATGAACCTCACAAGATATCTGCAACAGCTGGAAAGGCCACAGAAATACCTCACTAAAAGAATCACAGGCTTAAAGCAGATGCCATATGCTGACCGTCTAAAAAAACTCTGGTTATTCTCTGTGGCATATCGTTTACTCAGAGGCGATCTCTGATTAACATAAAAGATCATGTCAAACCCTGAGCTGTTGGACATGCTACACTTAAAGAAATCCCAATCCCTCAGAGCCACACGCTCCAGGGATCTAAACCTTGTCATCACAATGAACAAAACATGCGGGAGGGATAGGTTACTGACACAGAGACTCCCCATACTCTAGAATAGACTGCCCATACATGTCAAGCAGAGCACCTCATTGGCCTCTTCAAAAGTAACCTTGATGATTGGATGGAAGATAGGAAATTCACCCCGGGGATCATGTCAGTCGCCCTGCTAGACAGGGGTCCAGAGAAGTAAATATTGTGGGAAGAAATATCCAAGGAATTGTTATGGCTAGGCTTGTATAGGCCCTAGGGCCGATAGCCTAGTACCAACCTATGAACCTATAAAAAAGATCTGTGTGGGTCTACTAGGTCATGTTTCAAGCTATTTATTAAGCACCCAGGGATTTGATAAGGAGCCACTGACGTTATGTTTCTAGCTTTAGAGAGTGCAGTGATGACTTGATCTTCTGCGATAACAGGTAAAGGAATGGTAGGGGATATTTCATGTGGAGTGACCGGAGATGATGAGGGGTGAAATTTGAGCTGATTTTATCAGCCAGCAGGCTTGCTATTTCTTCTGGCTAACTATAGGTTTTGCCATCTACAGCTAACTCAGCACATTGTTGAGTGATTCCCTTAAGATTTCAGACATAACTAAAAAATGCTTTGTCGTTATCCTTTTCTTGGGAGGTTATTTTAGTCTCGTATCTAACATTTGAAGGCTTGACTAGTTTTCTGATTTACCTGCTGAGACTAATGAGGGATTTTTTCTCTGTTGTACACCCTCCCACTTACTTCTAGACAGGAAATTCTTCTTCCTTCTGTTGTATAATATATTTATGCCATGGGTTCACCAGTATTGTTTGTTTTTCTGGCTAGACCTGGATTAAGTTGGGTCAGATACTGCTGTTTCGATGCAATTGTTCAAGTGGTTGTACAGGGCATTCATGTATACTTCTGCGTAGGCCTCCATGTTTTTGGGGTTAGTGGGAGCTTTAAAATTACCTACACTATCACTGAAGGTAATTTCCTTTGGAAAAATTCTTTAGGGTTTTAGGGTTTGAGGTGGGTTCTACCATTACATTTATTTCAAAGGAGATCAGTTTATAACCCAATCTTACCAATGAGGACATTATGCTGGGGGGGGGGTGCACTGGTTCCCCATGTTTTTGAGTACTATGTCAAGGATATTTGAGCCCCTAGTGGGAGTGCAGACCAGCTGATTCCACAACATCTGCATTGGCAAAGTCCAGGAACCTCTGAGCCTGCTTGTTAGTGGTTGTATATGTTTTCCAGTTTACAGGGGGGTAGTTAAAATCACCCATGAGTAATGTGTTGGGCTGAATGGTAAGGGATTCTAGCAATTTCAGGTATGTGGAGTGGCTTTCATGGTTCATGGTTGGGGACCTGTAGCTAGGAATGATATGGAAGGAGATAATTTCTCTGGTCAGCTGGACATGGAGTAGCTCAAGTGAGTCATCCTGCTTGACCAATCTAGAGGTGTGATTGTTTGTTATACAAATGAAAACACCTTCTCCTTTTGTTTTTCCCTTTTCAGAGGGTGATCTGAATGTATGATAGACATTGTAGCCTTGCATTGCTGGGGTGTTTTCTGCAGCGTTGAACCACATCTCTGTAACTGCACAGACATAGGTCTGTTGGTTTGGCACTGCCTAAAAAAGGCACTATGAGGGTGGCTAATACCTTGGCCAGTATTTGAAAGCCTAGTGATGACAGATGCAGACCAACTCTGGCAAAGCAGTGTGGTCTGTCAGTCATTTCATCCCAGGTTGACAAATACTGGATCTCCTTGGAGTGATACCAGTATATAAACCAGTTAGTGAAGCTAATCATTTTCTGTCTGTATTGTGGTATCATTCTTGGTAAGGGTAGAATGTTGCTCAGTATGAGGTTCATACCAACCTACAACATGTATTCAGAGAGGTTCATTATGTCTCTCTACATATAGTCCAGGGAGCTACATCTCAGGTCATTAAAACCCACATGGACTATGACTGAGTCATACTGGTATTTGTGGCTGAGTGACCTGAGTGCCTGCATGATCTGGCGAATACTGTCCCTTGACAGGGAACAGACTGCAACCCTCTCTTTATCCAACCTGGTGAGGGGCCATCTGTATGTCCCACAATGGAGTCTCCTGTGACTAAAATTATTGAATACATTGGCTTGCTTGTGGAGATTCTATGATGTATATTTTTTTATTTGTAGTGGTTGGTGTTGACTTGGTTTTGTTTGCATGTGTTTTCTGAGGGCAGTGTATGAGAGGCCTACATGGTTTGGGTAAGTTACTTGTAAGTATCTTTGAGTATGCAGGTTTTTGTGTTGAGACCTTTTTTAATGAGGGAAATGTGTGTGCTGACAACCTGTTTTCCATTTTGTCAGTATGTGAGAGTTGTGTCTCAATTTTCATAGTGTAACTGTATCTTTTACTTTCTGTGTTTATTCCAGAATTAAGTGCTTGTCAATATATATGACAAAATTGCTAAATTGCCTCTGGATGCCCATATCCAACAGGTTGGCCACAGAGAAAGAAGGAAAGTGCTTATCCATAGTTTCTGTTTTTTTACTATGGGTTTTACCAGGGAGAAGAGTTTGGAGACTGTACTGGGATGATAGCACATGGATGAAGAATGGGTGCTAAACTCAGTGTGAACTGCAGCTACCCAACAAGGTGATGCTGCTCTGCACACAACTCAGATGCTCCTACAGCAGCAGGGGGACTAGGGAAGATTGCAGAGATAGTTATTCTAAGGGAAAATTTAACTTGATAGTGTTTGCATCTATACATTGCTAGGCAGAGAGCAGCCTAGCGTAAACAGTGGGCTAATATAGAATCAGAAAAACAACTTTTACAACAACATGGCCTACAAACCAAAAAGCAAAACACAAAATAAGCTTTCAACCAGCAGCCCCCAACTCAGATAGTTTTGCTACAGCATACTTCTGCCGCAACAGTGCTGTCAGAAGCCCTCTTAATGTAAAAATGCTGGTTTTAGAACTCATGTGATGGGAAACCACACAGTCTAGATAGCACTGTCCTGTAAAACCGGCAGACACACCTGTAAAACCAGCAGACACAATGTAATGAAGTATGATGACAGCAGTGGAAGAAGTGCAGATTTGAAACTACTAAAGTGTAAGAAATGCAACAAATAATACAGCATTCTTATGAAATACAGTAAAAGCAATCAGCAAAAGTGCAAAATGCTTATTTTTGTTCTTTTAGCAGTGGGTTGCTTTAGATGTGGCAGACTCTCTGTAAGTCTCAGGTAAAGTAGCCAAAGCAAGAGTAGCTCTGAGGATCTGTGTGGTAGCAGTAGGCTCTAGTAATTTTCTTTTACTGTCATTTTCTCTATATTTCTTCTAACTCTGGTGAATTTTCTTTACTTAATTTAATATGGGGCTCTATGTTAATACGTCAGTAAGCTTTGCATTTCTTGCATAGCCTTATAGCACAAGAGCTAGTCATTTTCTTTTAGTTTCATTTCTGTCACTGTTGTTCTCTGACCTGCGAACTGCTTGTGTTGCATTCTCTTTCATCTTTGTCTCTGTACTCTTCTTTCCTTCTTTTCTCTGTGTCTATCTCAGCAAGGAGCCTTTAAATAACTTCAGCTACATATCTTCCACACATACCCTTTTAGGTAAAATGCTAATAAAGACAGAATTCTCTAACAGTGAATTCTGTCTGCACTGAAGACTGTATACAGTACATTTTATGTGCTTCGGCTGTAACAGAAAATGTATTTTATTTCATCTTGAAGGCTAATTATTTCCTATATTTCATTTTATCTTGGAGATGATTCATAGGAATTTCAATGCAGTTCTGACCACTTACACATTGCTAGTACTCACTAAAGCCATATACCTTTTTTCTTGGAGGCTTGTACGTATTGAACTTGATTCACTGATGCAGTTTCTTTTACTGCTTTATTAACATCCCCATATGGCTCAGTATGGATATTTGAAGTTTGAACATTACATATTTTAGTGTCAGAACTGACAGTGATAAATGTAATGATATACAAATTGGACTAAGTGTTTCTTATCTTGTAATCAGTGTATGTGAGTGCTAGTTTAGTAGCATTCCCAGACTTTACACAGTGCTCAGCATTTTTATTATACTGCTGTGAGAAAGATAATGTTAGCCTTGGGATAAGGCATCGTATCATATGAGTAACTTGCTGCTGAACTTCTTGAATGTTATTCCCACATTGTTAAAATAACTCTAAAAAGGAAACAGTGGAACTAGAATCAAAAGTATTATGCAATTCAATACAACTACTAGAAATCAAATCGAAGGGAGATACAGTGCTGCAGCAGGTAGCAATGTCTGCTCACAGCAAGTGATCTCCCATTTCAGTTCTCGGCTGGGATGCCTTCTGTGTGGAGTGTTAATGTCCTCTCTGTATTCCTGTGGGGCTTATTCCAGGTACTCTTATATTCCAAAGTCATGCAGTAAGTGGACTGTAAAGTGTGTGTGCATGTGTGTGTGTGTGTGTGTGTGTGTGTGTGTGTGTGTGTGTGTGTGTGTGTGTGTGTGTGTGTGTGTGTGTGTGTGTGTGTGTGTGTGTGTGCACCCATGCATGTATGGTATGGGAGAACACAAAGAAATAAAATTAAAAAATAGAGTAAAGCCAATATTCAAGTATAAAGCAAACCAAAATAAAATAAAGCGAACTTGACAATGCAATCCAATGGAATAGTTTAATACAGCAAAGCTTTCAGGTTCAACAACTCTTCATCAATGTATAAAATTAACACATTACACCATCCTTATATAATTACAACACAGTCAATAAAATTACTAATTAACACAATTAAAAATGTTAAAGCAAAAGAACATCTAATGCACGCACATTTGCTTATATTTTAGAATAGGTTTCACTGATACAGTTTGATTCAAGCCAGGAGCAGAATCAGCTTGCATTCGAAGAATCCATTCATACTCCTTTATCTGAAGTTTATTATTAATATCACCCCTTCTCACATTCGAAAAATCTTTATCTATTACCCTAAATGCAAAGGTATGCTCAACCCCACATTCATCAATATGCTTAGCTAAAGAATTGGTACGAATATTCCTTCTATTATCTGATCTATGTTCTATCATTCTAGCTTTTAATTTTCTTGTTGATTCTCCTACATAAAAAGCTTTACATATATTACATGTCTCAAGATACACTATATTTGTGGAACTACATGTCGCAGAACATTTGAAAATAAATTTATTTTTAGCAGTAGGATGAATAAAAGTAGTATCCTTATTAATACAACTACAGCAGCAGCAGTTATAACATGGAATAGTGCCAGCTTTATTAGACACATCCTTTTCCAAAACCATGTACATATCCTTGTAGCATAAGTTTTGTTTTAGACTGTGTTAATTACGATAAGAAAAAATAAAAACCTTAGCAATAAAGGTGCACAATTGGGTCTGTATTATAAAGTCAAACAACCAAAATGTTGACTTAACGTTGATCGACATCTAAATGTCGAAGCTGCTCTTTATTGAATGGCCAAATCATCAATTTCTTTCCAAGAGAAAGGAATCAGTTGGCCTTTCTGTTACATCTGCCCTTTTCCTGACTGTAGTGTAAACTCCGCGTTAGTATATTTAGTTAGGAGGGCTGTGGAGGCACAGCCCCCATGTTGGCGGGTGTGGGGGTGTAGCCTCCCACTTAATAGTGTTTATTTTAATGTGGTGTCCATTGTTGGCCTACTGATTTCTTTCTGTTGGAAAGAAATCAATGATTTGGAATTCCAATGAAGTGCAGCTTCAAGATTTAAGTGTCAATCAAAGATAAGTTGGCATTTTGGTTGTTCGACTTTATAATATAGACCTCCGGAATTCTGGTAAAGATGTTAATATGCACCAATTATTAGTTACAGTTTTCTTTATACCCACTGTATTTCTGTTAAATGTAGTTATGCATCCTAACTTATCCTCTTTCCTTTGCCAAACTTGTCCTTCAGTTGGTTGTTCAATAAAATCTGCCCCGAAATATGGTCTAGCACCAGTCCGTCTTAAGTTCAAGGCATCATCCATTTCATTATCTAAAATTGTTTCATTATAGCCCCTCATAACCAATTCCTGTTTCAATTCATGCATTTGTCCATATCAGTGTTCATCCTACTCATTCACATAAATTGTCCCTTGGCTTTCCCTTTACAAACATATGTTGCATGCATACTACTGTGATGTAGAAATGTATTTCTATGCACTGCTTTTTTAAAAACTGTTGTTTGTATGTTCTTGCCATCATATAAAATAGTAACATCAAGAAAATTAATATTATATGTAGAGCTATTCATAGTGCATTTTAGAAATTGGTACTTCAGTTCAAGTATTCTGAAAAAGAATACAATTCATCACCTGTATCATGCCATATAAAAATGCATTATCCACAAATGTTTAAAGCAACTTATTTTCATTGAATATTGTGGTGGTCCATTATAAACATATTAGTTTTCCCATTTATCCAGTACCAAGTTAGCATAGGTGTTAGCAGGGGGAGTACCCATTGCTACACCAGAAACTTGATGGTATATCTTGTCATCAAAGACAAAATAGTTATTATTCAGCACCAATTCTAATAGCTCTCACAAAGTTTCAGTGTATCTACCTGTAAGTTGTACATATTGATGTAATAATTCTATAATAAATTCAATCCCATATGTATTAGGTATTACAGTAAAGAGTGATTGTATATCCAATACTATCATACAAAAATCACCTGTTATATTTCCCTGAAACCAATTATATAAATGTTTTAAAAAAATCACTAGTATACTTTATATAGCTCTTTACATATTGCTTTTTGTGTTTTATAAAAACATTGATATGGGTTCCATTAGCCACCCCCTACCCAAGAAAATAGGGCTCATTGGGGGGTTTAGTAAGACATTTATGAATTTTAGGCAACCCAAAAAGTATCAGAATTTTAGGTGAAGGAACAGAAAAATAATTAAATAATTCAACATTTATATCATTCATTGCCTGGAAGTCAAATACTGTTATATTAATATCACTAATACATTTATTCACATCATTATTAGTTACTACTTTAAAAATATTACTATCAGCCAAAAAAAAAATACATATTATTTAAATAATTAATTCTGCCCACGATGACAACGGCACCACACTTATTGGCTTCTTTAATAATATCTGCATTTTGTTCAAGCTTCTTTAAAGAGTCACACTTTAGCTTTGATAAATTATAAAACCTCTGGAAATGCCCTTCTTTGTATAATTCACGTATTTGTACTTCACATATATATTATGAAATTCAGTTACAATTGGGTGGTTAATAGGTACAAATACACTAGATCATTTGCAAGTATAATTTTTAGTGTTTCCTGTTTGTTTAAACATTAATTTCAAGTCTAAGTTATGAGAAAATAATTTTAAATCAGTTAATGCCTTAGGCTCTCAAGTGCGGAAGGAATGAATTTGATTCCCTTGTTTAATAGGGACATATCAGTCGATGTCAAATTCATTTCTGATAAATTAATAATGCAGTTATCATTTGCAGTGCCTGTTTGTGTTATTTGTTCTTTATACTGGAATTGCTTCCACTCTTTCCTTTCTTCCTCTAGACAGAACGACCCCTCGAGTGCTCACATTTTTTTACAGCCACCTTTTCGGGTAATTAGAGTTGTACTGCACACCGGCCATATTGAAAACCTGTTCCATGGCATTTAACAGTATTTGTAGGCTGCACATGTTGAACAGATGATGTAGATGTCTCACTTTCATTCGTTCATTCCACATTCAGTGCAGCTTGTTGTAGATCTGCCAAATGCGCTTGAACATTCACACACTGATTGGAAATTAAAGGATTTATTAATAAGGATACTACTTTTATTCATCCTACTACTAAAAATAAATTTATTTTCAAATATTCTGTGACATGTTGTTCTAAGAATATAGTGTATTTTGCGAAATGTAATATATGTACAACTTTTTATGTAGGAAAATCAACAAGGAAATTAAAAGACAGAATGATAGAACATAGATCAGGTATTAGAAGGAATATTAGTACCAATTCTTTAGCTAAGCACATTGATGAATGTAGGGCTGATCATACCTTTGCATTTAGGGTAATAAATTAAGTGTTTTGGAATGTGAGGAGAGGTGATATTAATAATAAACTTAAGATAAAGGAGCATGAATGGATTCTCCAAATGCAAGCTGATTCTGCTCCTGGCTTGAATCAAACTATCAATGAAACCTATTCTAAAATATAAGCAAATGTGCATTCATTAGATGTTCTTTTGCTTTAATTTTTTTTAATTGTGTTAATTACTGATTTTATAGGCTGTGTTGTAATTATTATATAAGGATGGTGTAATGTGTTAATTTTATACACTGATGAAAGTTTATTGAACCTGAAAGCTTTGTTGTATTAAACTATTCCACTGGATTGTGTTGTCAAGTTAATTTTATTTTATTTTGGCATGGGAGAACAGCCATGGCAGGGTTAGCCACCCAGCATTGTGAACATTGGTTCTGGATGATTGGCATTTTAGATGTAACAACCTGCCCATTGTGTTAAAATGTGAAAAATGGGTTACAGATAGAAAACTACTCAAAAAGATAATTTAATGATATTTTCATGTACAACCATGCAAACCTTTTTAGATAAAACAGAATCTATTACTTCCATTCATTAAATAATGAATGCCACCATATCATGTGCCTTTTAATCACTAATTAAAAGCCTAAAATGAAAAAAAAACTCAAATAGAACAAGTATGTTAAATACAGAACAAACCAAGCCACTCTTTTTGAATATACCAACATTACCTTTGTAGCCAGATGAACTATGTGGCATTCTTAGAAAAAAATTAAACCTTAATAAGGCCACAAGACTTTTAGGATGCACTTTCTAGACAAGCGACTAAATTAATAAATCAGGAGAATGAAGTGTTATTATCACATAACTTATTTTGTAATAGTCCCTCACTGGTACAATGAATGATAACAATATTTACTTCATTTTTTCTGCAAGAATAGTCTTAATAATGTAGTTATTCAAAGGAAAAACTTGCTATCACTTAAAGAAAAGAGAAAACAGTTAAAAACTAAATGTGACTTGGATGCTTATGATGATTGCATTCAGTATTTCATGATTATTAGTCTTATACCAATCTGAAATATAGAAATGTAGGGGAATTGATATAGTTGAAAAGAGTTCTGCATACACTTTTACCTTTTTAAAGTTGCAAATACAATTATCAGTTTCATGTATAATTTCAAGAATGTCAGTAAAGACACTACATGGATTTGCCACTACACCAAATCAGATGAAAAAAAAATGAGAGAACAGGAAATAGCTAGAGAAGACCACGAGGTTTTCTGTCCATTCAGTGGCAGAATGTTTTACAACCAGAGATCATTTCTATGAAGAGGATCAGCAAGGGATGGAATTTAGAAATATTTTTAACTTATAGCATTAAATATTTTCTCTACTAAATTTTATTTTTGGGATTCATCTTTGCTTTAGCTTCATGAACAGATTCAACTAATACATGAATAAATTTGCATTCATATGTCCATAATCAGAATTCTATTATGTATTTAGAGTTAAAGGGGTAAATGACATTTGGCCAACTACAACTTCATGGTAGTAGGACATTTAACCCACCTCTGAACTTAACATTAGAAGTTTTCCAGACAATTTGTATTGATGAAATAAAATCATTTTTAATGTAACCACGGAAGAAGCCTTTCTACAATTTCAGTTTAAATGAGAAAAACATCCGTAGCTCCCACTGTATTTCATTGTAGAAGTAAAAGACTGCAGTTTTCCATTATACCACAAGGTAGAGCTCCTTTTCAGGACTATAAAAGACAATTTCAAAAGTGAAAGAGAGGAGAATGGAACACTAGCTGAAGGAGGGGAAACTGAAAGACTAGCTGAAGGGAAAAGGGCCTTGCAGCATGACTTGTTTTTTTCTTCTTCTAGTGTTTTGGGACAGAGAAGTGAGGTAGCAGTTTGTGTCTGTATCTTGCTGAAATTCTGGATGATGACATTTTGTGGATTCAAGACAGAGGTTCTGAAACCAGTAGTTCCATGCCTGCATATGATTCAGCATGAAAAAGAGTTCCCTTGGGTCTAGTACAGAGGTGCCATAGATGACTACCAGAGTTCTGGCAGGTCATTTTCCATTTTTCTCTCCGGAGGAACTTCAGTGCCTGGTCACTGGGATATTCTCAACAGAGTGGTGAGAGGCTTTTGGCCATCATTTTTTTTATACTTTTATAAAATTGTGGCTTCCCCCCTAAATGCTTTCTGGATTACAAACAGCTGTGATCCATGTGAGCTCCAACCTTGGGCCCCATTACAGTAGGACTGTAAGTAGTCACTGGCCACTGAACAGGGTACAATAGAGTGTCTCATATTAGTCTGCTTAGATTGATCTAGGGGATAGAGGGTGTTAATACTGTTGCCTTAAAGACACTTTATTGCTAAATGACATTGCATTTTCTCATATTTGTATTATTGCATTATAAATCTTTATTGTTCAGTGGCATTGCATTTTGCTCATGTTAGTACTGTTGCCTTAAAGACTCTTTATTGCTAAATGACATTGCATTTTCTCATATTTGTGTTGTTGCATTATAAATCTTTATTGTTCAGTGACATTCCATTTTTCTCATGTTAGTACTGCTGCCTTCAAGTATCTTTACTGCTCAATGACATTGCATCTTTTTCATATTTGTACTGTTGTATTATACCCCTTTTTTCCCCTCAATGACATTGCATTTTTTTCCGTGTTTGTATTGCTGCATTATAAAAGTTTTACTGCTCATTGATATTGCCTTCGTGTGCATGTTTGAATGTAAAGATCTCTTCTGTTGAGTTCTGGGGAAGGGGGTAAATGTATGGTTTCATTACATGCATATCTCACTCTGCCTTACTGCTAACTGGTGCACTGTTGAAATAATTTGTTTGTTGTGCTATTGCCCTTTAAAACTAAAGTGTCACCTAGAATAAAATCTGTTATCACTTGCCACCTTGGGGTGTTGGGCCTAAAGAAGGGGTGTCACAAGAGTCAGGTAGGAAGGAACCCATATCTACTTCAGCTACACCTGTGGGTGTGCTACATTTTAGGGCTCATCCAGGATTGCCTGTACTGCCTTGAACTTCACCCTATTCCCCTGTATGTGTGGAAAGCAACTCCAGCAGCAAGATGAACCCAGAAATAGCTGCTAAGTGGTGCAAGCAGCACAATGCTCAGTCAGAGTACTGCTTAGTTCTAGTGTTGCCAGAGGTCACATGGACTAATATGCAAATACATCAAGTCACAGGATCCTCACCAGTTGTAGGGTGTGGATTTTTATTAGACAGCACTATGGGCACTACTGAGCAGAGCACATTGCCTTATTAGAATGGAAAAGACCTTTAGTATACGAGCACATACCTATGAGTGTACAAATTTCAGGCAAGAGTGCAGTCCGTGTGGTAATCCCTGAGAAGTGCACTAACCCAGCAACCAAGGAAATATCTGTGGAAATTATCCAAGTAGGTCAGAACCTTACACCAGAAGCTGCAGCTTCACTGCCCATAAATACTATAGGGTCTGAAGTTTTGAATGCTTTGGGAAGTCTTGTAGAAAAATGCTTCTAGCCTACACAACCATTCACTGGATTTGCTTACGGCAAATTGCGTTTCTTTTCGGGCAAACAACCCACACCTCAGGGAGAGGAAGATTTTGAATCTTGGATGGATCAGGCTTCATAAGCCCTAGAGGAGTGGGATATCCCAGAATCTCAGAAGAAGCAGTGGATAGCTGAAAGTCTAAAGGGATTAGCAGCGGATACCATATGCAAGCTAAGGATGCGTAAGCAAGATTGCACTGCCAAGGACTATTTAGGAGTACTGCAGGATGTTTCTGGAAGGACTGAGAGGGCTGCAGGCCTACTGTATCAGTTTGAACATACATACCAAGAGATTGGTGAGAAGCTATCTGATTACATTAAGTGATTAGATAAAATGCTCCACCAGATTATCCTAAAGAAGGGGGTGGATTCTAAAGTAGCTGACCAAGTACGGACAAACTTTACAAGGAGCTCAAGCTATGGACCCCATTATGTGGAAACTGAGGATGAGAAATAGGGAGGAGACTCTAACTTATTCTCAGTTGTTTAAAGAAGTGAGGGAAGAGGAAGCCCTGTTGGAAGCAAAATTCTCAGCATCTGAGACCATAAAGCATTACTAAGAAAGAGTCTTATCCGTGGAAATGGAGAGGTCATCCAGTGGTACCTCAACCTCATGCTGACTGCCATGCAGCTGAACAACATTGGAAACAGAAACTACCTGATGGGCCATTGGGACCGACCCCTGTCATGTCAGTAAAAACAGAAGGGGTGTATAGTAAAGCATACTGGTGCACAAATTACCATTCTGTACAGAGACTTCTACCAAAAATACTTAAAGCATCTGCCACTTGAAAAGATAGAAGATTTGGGGATATGGGGGTTAAGTGACACAAAGTTCCCTTATGATGGGTATGTCTCACTCAAGTTAGAATTTTCTGCTTCAGCTGTTGGGTCAACAGAAGTCTTTGAAACTCTCACTGTTGTGTGCGCCAGGCCAAAAGGAAAGGATTCCACATCTATTTTAGTAGGGACAAATACTGACCTTGTCAGAAGAATGCTGACGCCTCAGTTGACCCAGAAACACCCAACATTACATCATCTACTGAGACCAGCTATTTGTGCCCTTCAAAGGGAGAAGGATAGTAAGATGGATGAAATTGGTCATGTGTGGACCCTGTCTAGGAAAGAGCATATAATTCATCCTGGTCAAGTCACCTGCTTGAGAGCCAAAGTGAGAATGTGTGGACAAGCAGTTTCCTCTCATCTCATGATGGAAATGGATCCAGAAAGTGACTTGCCACTGTGGCTGGAACTAATTCCAGAAGTTTGGCCTGTGGACAAGTTAAAGCATCCTTATGACACTTTGCCTGTGGGGTTGAAGAATAAAGGAAGTACTTCCATTGTCCTGCATTCACAAGTGCATTTGAGAAATGTTTATGCTGCCACTCCCTTACCTGGTTCTGTGTTGACAAGGAATGAGAGCTGGGCCAACGAGTTGAAGCTGGAAGATATTGATATAAGAGGTGGCCTCTTGCCCCCTGAGTCAGTAATCAGAGCTAAAGAGCTACTAATGAAGAAGAAAAATTGTTTTTCTACCAGTGAACTGGATGTGGGCTGTGCAAAGAATGCAGAATACTGAATAAGAGTGAAACAGGACTGGCCTTTCAGGGAACGTTCCAGAAGAGTAGCTCCAGGAGACCTGAAGGACTTAAAAAAACATTTAGAAGAACTTAAAGCCACAGGGATAATTCGAGAGTCAAAAAGACCGTATGCCTCTCCCATTGTCCGTGTCAGGAAAAAGAATGGGTCAATTTGCATGTGTGTTGACTATCATATTCTGAATCAGCGAACCATTCCAGACCAGTACACAACTCCCCGGATTGAAGATGCTCTAAATTGCCTGGTGGGCAGTAAGTGGTTCAGTGTGCTAGACTTAAGAAGTGGATACTATCAAATCCCTATGCATCCAGAAGGTAAAGAGAAGACAGCCTTCATCACCTCCTTGGGATTTTTTGAGTTTGATCGACTTTCTCAAGGTTTATCAAATGCACCAGCAACTTTCCAGGGAATCATGGAAAGAACAGTTGGAGGCATGCATCTCCTGGAAGTCTTAGTCTACCTGGATAACCTCATTGTTTTTGGGAGGACCCTAGAGGAGCACGAAGAAAGACTGATGCAAGTATTGGACAGGATTGAGAAGGAAGGCCTGAAGTTGTTATTGGTCAAATGCAAGTTTTTCCAACCTTCATTGATCTATGTGGGACATGTAGTGTTGCAAATGGGATATCCACAGATCCCAGCAAAGCTGAAGCTGTGACATCTTGGCCCAGACCCAAAACTATCACAGAGCTGCGATCTTTCCTGGGGTTATGCAGTTACTGTAGATGGTTTGTGGAAGGATTTTCAAAGATAGAAAGACCCCTCAACCATTTGCTCCGAAATGATGAGAAAGCAGAGGAAACAGATGAAGATATCCTTGTCAAGAAGCCCAAGGGAACAAGAGGCTCTAAAGAACTCATCGAGAGTTGCTGGCCTCCTGAGTGCGAAGAGTTGTTTGAACAGCTTAAGTATTGCCTCACACATGTCCCTTTGCTGGCATATGCTGACCCAACAAAGCCATACTCTTTACATGTGGATGCTAGCAGGGATGGCTTAGGTGGAGTCTTTTACTAGGAGTATGATAAGAAGCTGAGACCTGTGGCTTTTATCGGACATTTATCCCCCACAGAAAGAAACTATCCTGTGCACAAGTTGAAATTCCTTGCCTTAAAGTGGGCGGTAGTGGACAAGCTGCATGACTATCTCTATGGGGCTGAATTTGAAGTGCAGACTGACAACAGTCCTCTGACATACATCCAGACCACTGCAAAGCAATATGCTACTGGCCACGGATGGATGGCAGCTCTATGCAACTATAATTCCAGTTTGAAATATTGCCCAGGACATGAAAATGGAGTTACTGATGGTCTGTCTAGAAGTTCTCATGGAGATTTACACCCCGACGATGAATGGGTGGAAGTTCCAGCACCTGGAGTGAGAGCTATGTGTCAGATTGCAACCTACTATCAACACACTGAATGTTGGGCCCAGAAGTTGGGTCTGTCTGCAGCAAGCATACCCCAAGCTTATTGTAATCTGGTCACTTTACAGGCTTCATTGCTACCAGCTTTGAGTAACAGTGACCTTAGGAGAGATCAAAGAGAAGACCCCTTGGGTCAGCTGGTGGTAGCTGCTTTAGAGAAGAAACAAATTGATATGCTTCACGCAGACATTCATCCTCTGGCCAGACTTTTGGCCAAAGAATGGGACAGACTCCAAATACAGAATTGACTAGTGTATAGGAGATCTCCTAGTGCACTCAGCAGTGAAAAGTGGCAATTGTTGCTTCCTCAGAAGTATAGAGAAGTAGTACTCTGGTCATTGCATGATGAACATAGTCATCTTGGTTATGACAGAACTATGGGTCTGGTACAAGACAGGTTCTACTGGCCATGTATGAAGCAAGATGTTGAGGATTATTGTTGAACATGTCTTCATTGCATTCAGAGAAAGACTCTGCCAACCAGAGCTGCCTCATTGGGTCAAATAGAGAGCAGAGGACCCATGGAACTGGTCTGTATAGATTTTCTATGCATTGGACCGGATGAAGGTGGGATCAGTAATGTGCTGGTGGTAACAGACCACTATACCCGATATGCTCATGCATTTCCCACTAGCAATCAGAAAGCTATTACAGTGGCAAAACTACTAGTTGAGAAGTTCTTTGTACACTATGGCCTGCCAAAGAGGATACACTCTGACCAAGAACGTGATTTTGAGAGGAAGCTTTTCCATGAACTACTCACTCTTTTGGGAGTTCAAAAAAGTCATACTACTCCTTATCATCCTCAAGGGGATCCACAGCTGGAGCATTTCAACAGAACTTTACTATATATATTGGGGACACTATCCACTGAGAAGAAGAGTCAATGGAATAAACATGTAGCCACCATCGTGCATGCTTACAACAGTACTAAAAATGATGCTAAAGGGTTCTCATCTTACTTCCTAATGTTTGGAAGAGAAGCTCGTCTTCCTGTTGACATCACCTTTGGAATCACAGCTGATGATACACCAGTGCAATCTCATAGCAGTTATGTGGAGAGACTCAAGAAGAACCTCAGACAGGCCTATGAGCTAGCTGAAAAATCAACAGAACAAATACATCAGTGAAACAAGGCTCACTATGACAAGAAAGTGAAGATGCATGATTTGCAACCAGGGGACAGAGTCCTTTTGAGGAATTTGGGTCTACAAGGAAAGCATAAACTAGATGACTGCTGGGGATCTGAAATTTACCTAATTTGTTCTTAGCTACCTAATATTCCTATCTACCAAGTTTGCCCTGAGGGGAAAGAAGGACCTATCAAAACCTGGCACCGCAACAACTTAAGGCCTTTGGCAAAATCAGTGAAACTCATGAATCCAGAACTGAAAATGGTTCAGTAGAAGACTAATAACTCAAGTTGATCCAGAAGACTAAGACAGAGAGGAAATATCCTCTCCAATGTTCAAGATCCCATGCTTCCTCCTGCTGAAAGTGAGGAGGACAGTGACGATGACTGGGGTTTCAGTGAGATTTTTTATGAGAATGTTCGAGACCCCATGGGCTGTAATCTCAATGTAAATGCACCAGAATTCATTCCTTGTCATTTTGAACAGCCCAGACCTGACAATAGACTAAGTGGTGTTTCTGTACCTCTTGCAGAACCTGATACGGATAGAGGCCCTGCTATGCAAACTTCAGAAAATAGTGCTGAGGACAGTCATACTGTTATGGAAAATGAAAGTGAAGTTATACAAGAAGAGATCTTAGAAGTAGACAAAATGCCTACTGAAGAACTGGACATTGAATGCACTGTGAGTGACAAACCTTCCGAGCAAAATTCCATAGTTGTCTCTCCTGAACCAAAACTGCAGAGACTGATTTGGCCCCCTCAGAGACATACATATGACAGTTTGGGACATAGTACACAGGAACCTGTAACCACAGCTCATCAGAGAGTCTGTGCCCATGACCCCTATGCCTCCTGCTCCATTGGTGACACCTCTGTCCAAGTTAAGCATAATGCTGATCACCTTTGGTGGGAGGTATGCAAAAATATTATTTAGCTGATGGTGCATTAGTGCTTGCAAATATTTTGCTCCTAATCTACCTTTGACTTGGGGGGACCCAAGATTTTCAAGTGGGGGGAGAGTGTATCTCCCACTGTATATCATTGTAGAAGAAATAGACTGCAGTTTTCTATTATACCACAAGGTGGCGCTCCTTTTCTGGAATATAAAAGACAATTTCAAAAGAGAAAGAAAGGAGACTGGAACACTAGCTGAAGGAGAAAAGTCTGAAAGACTAGCTGAAGGGAAAAGGGCCTTGCAGCATGACTGGATTTTTTTTTCTTTTAGTGTTTTGGGACAGAGAAGTGAGGTAGCAATTTGTATCTGTCTCTTGCTGAAATCCTGGATGATGGTATTTTGTGGATTCAGGAGAGAAGTTCTGAAACCAGTAGTTCCACACCTGCACATGATTCAGCAAGAAAAGGAGTTCGCTTGGGCCTAGTGCAGAGATGCCATAGATGACTACCAGAGTTCTGGCGGGTGATTTTCCATTTTTCTCGTCGGAGGATCTGTGGTGCCTGGTCACTGGGATATTCTCAATGGAGTGGTGAGAGGCTTTTGGCTGTCATTTTTTTTATACTTTTATAAGATTGTGGATTCCCCCCTAAATGCTTTCTAGATTACAAATAGCTGGGATCCATATGAGCTCCAACCTTGGGCCCCATCATGCCGGCAGTAGGACTGTAAATAGTCACTGGCCAGTGAACAGTGTACAATAGAGTGTCTCATAGTTGGTCTGCTTAGATTGATCTTGGGGATAAAGGGTGTTAATACTGTTGCCTTAAAGACACTTTATTGCTAAATGACATTGCATTTTCTCATATTTGTATTATTGCATTATAAATCTTTATTGCTCAGTGACATTGTATTTCGCTCATGTTAGTACTGTTGCCTCAAAGACTCTTTATTGCTAAATGACATTGCATTTTCTCATATTTGCATTGTTGCATTATAAATCTTTATTGTTCAATGACATTTCGTGTTTCTCGTGTTAGTACTGCTGCCTTCATGAATCTTTATTGCTCAATAATATTGCATCTTTTTCATATCTGTGCTGTTGTATTATAACCCTTTTTTTCCCTCAATGACATTGCATTTTTTCCGTGTTTGTATTGCTGCATTATAAAAGCTTTACTGCTCATTGATATTGCCTTTGTGTGCATGTTTGAATGTCAAGATTTTTCTGTTGAGTTCTGGGGAAGGGGGTAAATGTATGGTTTCATTACATGCATATCTCACTCTGCCTTACTGCTAACTGGTGCACTATTTAAATAATTTATTTGTTGTTGTGCTATTGCCCTTTAAAACTAAAGTGTCACCTAGAATAAAATCTGTCATCACTTGCCACCTTGAGGTGTTGAGCCTAAAGAAGGGATGTCACCAGAGTCAGGTAGGAAGAAACCCATATCTACTTCAGCTACACTTGCGGGTGTGCTACACATCCTTAAAGGAAATGATCGTAATGACTTTTTTTTAAAGATGAAGGAGGGGGATAGTTGTGGTTAATGCAAAACTTTATGAAACTTTTTATGAATTAAGTTAAAAGATAATAGCAGTTATAACGGGTCTATATTAAAATTGCAAAACCTCACTTCTGCGAATACAGAACCATCGACACATATATAGCGAACCGCAAAAACACCGAACGTCTTGAAGTGTGAAATTTGAAATGTCGAATCGTCATAGTTGGCCAACCCCACTGCCCACTACGTACTACCTACTCAAACAAAATAAATAATCCACACTTCCCCATATCTACACTTCACCCATATATCCCATATCCTAATCAAACATTCACTACACACAAATGTATCTAACTATAAACAAACAACACCCATCTACAAGCAAAGTATAAATTACGTATACATTCAGCTACACAACTATATTACTATATATACACTTAACATAACCCTACTTCTAACCTTAAAGTAAAGGTTGCATGTATTGCTATGTATGCACTTACCTTAACTCACACCCTAACCCTAAGGTCCGTAACTATTGCACACTTACATTAGGGAGCTATACCAGATAAGGGACAACTATGACGATTCGACATTTTGAATTTTACGCTTCAGGACATTTGGTGTTTTCACAGTTCGCTATATAAGTGTCGACGTTTCCGTATTCGTGTAAGTGAGGTTTTGCGATTTTAATATAGACCCTAGTTATAAGAAGGTTACACACTTGGACATTACTAAGTTTTTTTAAACTTTTATTTATGGATTGTTAAATCTATTAACTGAGAATATTTCATTTGAGCAATATCATTTTTTGAAGGTTTCTTTTCCACTAATAAGAGTATTCTTTGGATTGTCTAAAATCTAAAATTATTACTAACCCTCCATAATGCTCATTTTTGCATCAGCTTGTTGGTAAACTAAACCATTAGCCATATAGGTAGGCTAAAATGTGAAATAAATTGACATATTTGTTCCTCTGTTAAGGTATTTTATAACTTCATTAAATTATTTTCCAATGTTAAGAAAAATGGAGGGGAAGTTATTCTTACAACGTCATACATACAATCCTTGTGTAATGTAAACCCATCCGAAGACATGAGGTGTAAGAGACTATACTGTTCAAGTCTTTCTAGAATAACCAGTGGAGAAATGCATATATTTTGCCTCTTATTAGAGCATACAGCAGATAATAATTACTTATTTTTAAAGGAGTTATTTAAAAGTAAAAGAGAGTTGTTATGGGGGATTGTATGTTGCCCTCTGTTGCCAAAGTGGTTTCAGCATTGTAGGAACATACTTTCATATATATATATATATATATATATATATATATATATGTATATATATATATGACAAAATAATTTCAGTATGTATAATTTTACAAAGATTTTATTGATAATTTATATTTTAGTTGGACAGTCAATAAAGAGAATTTTAAAGCTTTATAAATGAAATGAAAATCAATACATTTTTATCATTTATAGGGTGGCAGCTAGGTATGAGTGTGCAATGTCTGGATATGGAAATTATTTTGACTTGCCTAGACAAAATATTTATTTCAAGAATTTTTAGTAAGTCATCTTAAGTTAATATGAAGTGAAATGTTATTAAAAGCCAGTTTACAAGTCACTCCCATTTATCGTCTGCTACTGTAACATTTATAAATGAAGTACAATTGTTGAGTCGTGTGTTTATTGAGGCAAGCTACAATAGAAATATGATTGCATGAATAGCTAGTGAAGCTAAGACTAATAGGGATTCTGATTTTACTCTAATGTTGAAGACAAGTGACAATTTTAAAATGGAATATATAAAACAATGAAATATATATCTGTACATTTACTATTATCCACCTTGATAGATAGTAATGAAATTAAACATATTTACATAATTTGGAAATAATACTTCAGAATAGAGGACTGTTAAAATGTTAGAAGATTCTACTTTGTTTATGAAGAAAAAAACAGGACTCAGGTCATAACTGCTTCTCTAAACCAATGGGCTATTAAGGTTGCAACTGTCTAGCATATCTGGATTCAATGAGTACACTAGCTTAAATAGCATATTAAAATCTAAGCTTTTAAAGTAAGGCAGGTAGATGCACCCTGATTTTGTATTTGTATAATTTTAAATAGTTTCAAACATGTTCTTATGAAATATTTGTTTGAAATGGATGTTGATTTCAAGACTGTATATCTGATATATATATATATATATATATATATATATATATATATATATATATATTTACAAAAAGAGAAATGATGGTATGATTATAATTTTAGTTACAAGATGCCAACAAACTTCAGCAAAATTAGTTTATTACTTGCTCTTTTTGATTGTGCACTGTTTCAAGATTGTAAATTGTGCTAAACAGTCAAGTGATATAGTTGCAAGAATTATTTGAATGGCTAAAGCAGTGTTGTGTTTTTATTTGATAATATTTGCATAGTTGCAAACAAACGCATTCAATAAAACAAATTTCTTTCTGGTCTTTGCTTTGGATCATAGTGTTTTTTTTTGGTTTATTCCTACTTGTTGCTAATGGAAACGTTATATTTGTTTCTGTATGTCTGATTTTTCAGTCATCTAAGAGCCTATTTCATGTATTTATCAACAGATCTTGAAAAAAATGTGTGACATTCTTGTTACTTTACTAATCTACTTGTAGGTAGCAGTCATGGACATAGCCTAAAAAATAAATAACATTTGCATTATCATATTGAAAGGCACACTTTTTCTTAAAGGAAAATAAGAGTCTCTCACACCTAATAAGGGAAGACTTTTGTGTGTAGAGTTGCTGATAATGATCTGATTACCCTTGTTTTTGATATGTGTGCAGTCATTCAGTAATTGGACTGCAACATATAATGGCATGCTAAGTAATACCTTGATACTGTGTCCTGTTAACAATTCTTCAAATAATAAAAAAGAGTTAGCTGTATATTTTTGATGTTAATTGATAGTAAGTTGATTGGTACCATTGACCACTGTGTTGGGTAATTGATTTTGCTACCATTAAAACAGACTCTGCTGCTCTTGTTTACTTTTTAGTTACTGATATTTCCATAAACAAAGAAGTCAGTAGCTTAGTACAGTCCCTAATGTTGTTGTTATAATTATAAGTGATTGCAACTTTTCGTGATGAGGGCATTTGCCTTTTTAAAGTGTATGTACCCATTTTAGAAGCATCTTTATTATACAATTAAATTCACTTCTTGTTATACACCTCATGCTAAAATCATAAATGATTTTGCAAAGAATGAAGATTATAATGTGCCATTTGAATTTTTATTTTCAACGTTTGCTTAGTTTTCCCTATAACTGGCCATTAAAATGGTACTATGGTAGTTACTGATCAGTGATTTAAATGCAAAGTATTGTGGATAAACAAAAACAACTTACCTCTCTAGAGGAGCAGCTTCTTACTTTTATTGTAGTTTCACTATTTCATCAAATGTGGCATGTACAGCATGTAAAAGTAGTTGACAACTTCTCTTTCTAGGATATAAAAATGTCTCTGATACATTTAGCATGGGAATACAGTAGCCTACACATTCATTTAGGCTTTGAGGCATCGTAGGTTCAGTCTTTCATGATGTCTTGCCATGGTTTTTAGCTGTGAGAATAAAAATCTGGAGGCCACCCTTCTCAACAAAATAAAATGCAAAACCACCATCCTGTATACTTTTGTATTTTATATAGTAGGAAGGTTATGTCAAACTCCAAAGGTCTGATATTTACACTTACTTCAGAAAACAACAAATAGATTTTGACTTTATGTGTAGGCACAGTGATGGTGTTATTCATCAATTTGCAGATAATACCATTTGTTATCCTCTCTAAGGTAGTGGTTATACAGTCTCGTCTGCTTTGGTTGACTAGTAATATGTTTTGCCTAAATTCATCTAAAAGAATGAGTTTGATGACATGGTAAAATAATGACTTTAGAGTCTTTTAATGTTCAGTGCTTCAGACAGGTAGAAACTGACTTGAAGTGTTGTGAGTTTCTTTATTCACATTTTTTACTCTGATGAACATACAGTTGTTTATATTTACTGTATGGCTAAAAGCTTGTCAAGCAATTTGGTGTTTGTATTATATAAATAGTTAAGTTATCTCCGAATGGTGCATTAGTTGGTTCTGCTCTTGCATTCATAAAGCAGGTTGATGTATGTAAGATTATTTATACTAAAGACAATCAGAAGATGAAGCTTGAAAGGCATCACATCCTCTGATCTCTTTACCACTCAACTTGTTTTTAATGAAACTAACCAATTAGCTGTACAGCCTACAAAACTTTTAACACAGAAAATTAAGAATGTGTTTTGAAAAACTCTTTCATCTTACCTTTCTTCTATATAATTGCAAATTCTGATTAGAATGCTTTTCTGGAGAGTTATAATTTTTGTCTATTGGTTTTTAGTGTATCAGTATATCCATTTTGCATCTAACTTCCAGATTTACATAAATTTTATAGCGGTTACAAGGCCATTCAGTCTATGAACTATGTACACCTTACCAATACCCACCCTCAGATTTTGTCTCATTTATCAAGGAGTAGGAGGTCATTTAGTCCTTGGAAAAACGTAAGAGCACCCATCCAGTCATCTAGGTTTGGTTTGAAGGAAAAGAATGAAACACATTTGCTGGGATTCAGTAAACTCTGTACAGACTTTGTGTAAGGCCTACACAAAGTTTACATGTTTGTGTGGTGATGCGGGGTGAGCAGCAGTTCTTATTGCATATTCATGCCGCTCGCTGCATTTAAAAGTAAATAAGTGAGGTTTTGTGGCTGGCAACACTGTTGCCAGCCAGGAAACCATGTAAATGAACATGGATAGCAATCCTGTTTAAATTAGAATACTGAAGGTCAGCTGGAATGCCACAATGATCACCAGGGCTTAACAAATAGCTGTCAATCACTTAATGCAAGACATCTGGACAAAGGCCAACATAATGGGGGAACAATCACCCAGAAATAGAAACATATTTGATATATTTGCTCTTTAGAAATCTGCTAGAATAACCATGGGTTTGTGTTAAGATACATTTTATGAAGGATTTGAATGAAGAAACTCAGACAGATGTAATTATTGAGTTATATCAGTCCTGAGATCATCACAGTGATATGGCAGAAAACCACACATTTGATACAAAACATACCAGAAGATATATAATGCAAAAGTCTGGACATTCTGTGAAAATCTGGATAGTTAAGAAATGTGATTGTTAAGTATATAGTCTAAACCCAGTACAGTACTGTGAATCTATAGTGCAGAGTATTGTGAAATCCCATTCCTGACACTCTGTAATAAAGTTTTGTAAATGATTTGTAACCGTACATGGAATGCCATGTAAAATAAATACTCAGGGGAAGGGTGTGTATTGAATAGGGATGCACAGATGAATTGTAGGAATGAAAACAGGGAAAGAGGACAGGTGAAAAACATAATGTACAGCAGATGAGGGTATGTCAAGGGAAGACAGTTGTAGCAGCAACACCAATCACATATCAATCTGGTACTGTAAGGACTGAGCAGTGAAAATGTGTATTATGTGACTGTCACACAAGTTAACATAACAATGGGGAGATAAGCATCCTTACATGAATATTGCAGAGGATATCTATCAGGGATATTATATACAACTGGGGTAGGGTGAATATTATGAAGCTGTGCAAACTAATTTGCCTGAATATGAGTGTAATCTCAGCAGAGGTCTCCAGCAGGTGGGACACAGGTAAAAGCTTGTGAACAGCATTAAAAGACACAAGTACAATCATGGTCACTATCAAAATAATACCACAAATAATATCATGCCTCTGACATAACATATGTGATTTAGAGTGATCAGCAATGATTTTACAAAAATACACTTGTACAAGTATCATGATACATTTACACTCTATGAGTGCATTCTTGCACACTGTCCTGGCACTGTAACATCTGCCACAGGTGTTAGGAGGAACATTATGATCAATACAGGCTAGTTGACTGGTGTGCATTTCATATTTATATATATATATATATAGATATATATGGTACAATCCACACTGTCACGAATGTTACCCTTGCCTATGCACGTACTGTGTGCATCACCAGACCAGGTAGGACATGTGCATCTGGTGTAACAACTTGATGGGGGTTCTGCACCATCAGATAGTAATGTTTATGCCATAAAAAGAATACCTAGGTAGGGCCAATAAGCTATGTGACAGCTCACTGTGACAAAGGTGGTACACTTCAGTTGCATATCATGGGAAGATGTTTAGGGAGGTACATGAAAAGGCTACATTGTACTCAGTTACTGGTGCGATGAAGGATCTGAACTATGGAGGTATTATGGCCTCTAATGTGGATGTCCTTCACATACTCAGTAGTTATGTTACATACAAGGGAGTAGTCAGCATTGTGACCACACGCTGGTACATGTTCCACTTACCCTCTACCTCAGGACACAGGTCAGAAAACTATTGGTCTGATTATAGAGTGTGATGTCCACATTGTACCTGGGTTGTGTGCTTGTTCTCCTGACATAACAAATCTCCTCATGTTTTCTTGTTATTGCTGGA
The DNA here is from genome assembly GCF_019279795.1 of Protopterus annectens. NCBI lineage: Eukaryota > Metazoa > Chordata > Ceratodontiformes > Protopteridae > Protopterus > Protopterus annectens. The sequence goes on along the minus strand of NC_056733.1, from coordinate 1,638,734,629 downwards.
GTTTTCATGACTGTGGCAGCAATCTTTGGTGTGTGCTTATACTGTCCGATTTATACTAATATCACAGTTGGAGTCAATGATTGCCCACAACCTGTAGTCCTTCAGGCAGCTGTTTGGACACAGGATGTCATCTGTGATCTCCATCACTTAAATAATGGACAGGAAAGGGATAGCAATAAGCCTTGATGTATGGACCTGATCACTAGACCTGAGATATAGGTCACGTTTTACATGTCAACATATTTAGATGCCATGTGTGTGATACAGTGGTCTACCCAGGTCTACTTCACGTTGTCGAAGGCCGACAATATTGAAGCTGATATTGTCAGCACCAGATTAGGGAAAGCAAAAAACATTGAACATTTAAACAGAAATCTCTGTAAAGGGAGATTTCCATTTAGTTCAATGTAGTGTGGTCTCGAAGTTGGTATATTTAAGTAGGGGGGGGTGTGGGGGGTACAGGAGGCCTGCCCCCTGCTTGCAAAGGTAAGTTTTTTTTTATTTTTGTTTTTAGGCATTTTTTTTATCTTTCGATGTTTCAGAATTTGATGATATGGTGTCGACCATATCAGATTCGATATTCTGAAACTTCGATAAGATAATATAGATGCGTCTACCCACTTGGTGATATAGGTGTATATGGCCACATCTGACAGTGCTGAGTGAATACCACAGTGTGGATTTGTTTCAAATGCCTTGGGCTCATCAAGTTCAAAAGGCTGATAGTGTTATCATCATGCATTCCTTTGATGATCTCTTTGAGGACATCTAACAGATGTAACAGACAAGATGTAGCATTAACAACTCACATAGGTCTGTTGCACACAGTCAGAATATCACTAGTGTCCATTTAGAAAAGGTCCATGATGACATGTTGGTCAACCTCACAGATGTGGAGAGTCATGATGGGTCTGTACATGCAAGCATCGGGTGCTGACCTCCACCCCCCTACAACTCACATGGATGCATGTTGAAAACACCTTTCTACAGGAACATAGTCTGTGTGGTGGGTGTGTTGAATTGTGCATTCAACCATGTCAGGAAGGTGTATGTGATGAGTCACATGATAGGGGATTTGTGATGTTGTCACAGCATATTGATTCTGTATGATAGGACTGGATGAAGGTAAAACAGTGCATACTGTCTATTCTCAACTGGCCTATGGTTTGAACACAATCCCCCATATAGGTATCATTGAAAAACTCTCCCAGGTGGGGATTAAACCTTATGTTGCTAGATGCATAACCAGTTGGCTCACAGACAGAACACATACTGTGAAAGTTGGTGAATCAACCTGTACCAGTAGAGCTGTCACTACGGGCGTACTCCAGGGATCTGTGCTTGGCCCTTTACTGTGTGGAATATATTTCCCAACAGTTCAGGCTAAAGTATACGGTGTTTGGCTTACCAAGTCTGCTGATTCTTGCATACTGGGTCCACATATGATGATAACATACTACAGGAGTAGCTTACAAAGACAAATGATTGGTGGCAAAGTCACATGGTTTACGAATAAATGCAAAATGTGTCCTTACTTTGGCTTTCTGTAAATTGGAGTTCCCTGCTAATTGGCTCATTGACAGCAGCCCTGCTATGCTGAAACCTAATGACAGAAGTACTTGGAACACACATACATAGCAATCTGAACTTCAAAAACCAAGTGTCCACACTGTTATTGAAAGCCTATGTTGTGCACATCATAAGTCATGCCATCGTATTCCGATCTCAGGATTATATTACAGCACTGTACTCAAACCTCATCAGAACACTAATATAGAGTATAATGCTCTCTTTTGCATGTACCTCACCAGACACATGCAGCAGCTGGAGAGACCACTGGGTTACTCACCAAGAAAACAGTGCATGCAAACCATGCCATGATATATGTGGCTAGATAAAATCCATGTCACTGTAATCTGTAGTAGAGTATAGGATGAGGTGACTTCTGCCTGGACTCTGGGCCTGTCTCTGACCCTGCCCAAGTGGGAATAGTGCACATCCACAAACTAGATATAGCAGATGACATCAGTGGTGTCTGGTGAGGACAATATGGCAATAACTGTCCCACATGCTGGTGTAAAGGCTCTCTGCAATGTCAAGCAAGTGCACACCCCTCCAGTTGACTGCAGTGAAAAAATTCTAGAACCTCTAGCTATCAAAGTACACTGACTACAGAACCCTGTTAATAAAGCAAGCACCACAGCTGAAGTCTGATTTTGGAATATCTCAGACAACACTTTATAGCTAGTGACATCTGCAGTGTCTGGTGAGGTGAATATGGCAATAACAGTGTCCCACATGGTGGTGTAAAAGGCTCTCTGCAATGTCAAGCAAGTGCACACACACATACCAGTTGACTGCAGCGAGGATAACACCTCTACCTATCTAAGTACACAGACTAGAACTCAATACTTTATGCAAGCACTATGGCACACATCTGACTTTTACAAGATTGCAGGTCAATTATAGTGAGTGATATCAGCAGGACATGGAGAGAAGATGTTGGGAGACCTACATGAAATTGATGTGTAGTCAAGTGCAAGTATCAAAATACTGTCAATCCATGGGATTGGAGCTGTAAGTGTAAGATGCACATTCTGCTCTTCTGGCCACACACACGCACACACACACACACACACACACACACACACACACACACACACACACACACACACACACACACACACACACACACACACACACACAGTCGACCAAAATGAGAACATAACCCCTACCTATCTAAGTACACAGACTACAGAACTAAGTATATTAAGCAAGTGTCACAGCACAACCCTGACTTTTAGGGTCTATATTAGAACACCGAACTTTCAAAAATTCGAGAGTTCTAATATCGACCCATTTTCAGCGAACGCTGAAAATATCGAAGAAACAGAAAATCAATTTTTTTCCTAGGGAAAGAATTTGGTTGTCCATTTCTGTTGCTTCGGTATTTTCAGCACTGTGGTGGAAAGTTATGGGTCAGGTTCAGGTAAGTCTGCGATTGTGTGGACATGAGGGTTAGGGCGGGTTAGGTGAGTTAGGGTTAGGGCATGGGTCAGGTAAGTGTGCAGTTCCATGGACATGAGGGTTAGGGTGGGATAGGTGAGTTAGGGTTAGGGTGTGATAGTGACAGACCTTAGGGTTAGGGTTTGGGTTAAGGTAAGTGGATAGTTAGTGGTGTATGTATAGTTTAGTGTAGGGTTAGGTGTAAGAGTTTAGGTGTATGTGTGTGGATTGCTGTTTGTTTGGTGTGATTGTGTTGTGTGTATGTGTTTTGGAACTGCAAATTTTTTCCATAGGAAAAAATTAGCTGTTCTGTATGTTCGATGTTTTAAATTTTTGATTAATAGGGTTCAATATTAGAACACTCGAAAATTTTGAAAGTTCGGTGTTCTAGTATAGATCCAAGTTTTAAACGATTGCAGGTCAAGTTATAGTGGATGACATCAGCAGGCATGCTGGAGAGAAGATGAGAGGCCTGCATAGGTTCATAGCTTCATAGGTTCATAGGGGGTTACTAGCCTAATGTCCCTAGGGTGTTTACAAGCCTAGCCATGTAAAAACATAAGTACCTTCACTGATCATAGTAAGATGGTCATTGATAGCAGATTGTCCATGAGGGATATAGGTGCCACCCAGGGGTACATTTGCAATCACCCATGCAATTGTCAAGATTATATTTGAATATGGTCATTGAGGAGCACTGCTTCACATGCAGTGGGAGCCTATTCCAGAGGAGTGGCAATCACTGGGAGATATATCTGTCTCTCCAGCATATTCTGCTTATGTCACAGGCTAGGTTGAGATCCCTGGAGCAAGTTATTCTTGTCCCATTTGATTTGCAGATGTCCAGCATTTCCAGTAGGTCAGGGTCTGAGACTGCTCTGTAGGCCAGGCAGAGGTCACCTCTCAGCAGCCTGCATGATACTGAGTACGATGAAAAGTCTTTCAGTCTTTCCATGTATGTCATATTTTGGAGGCCCTGGATGCTCCTGGTCACAAATCTCTGTGTTTTATCCTTTGCTGCAGGTGTCTGGTGAGGTAGAGACAGAAGGGAGCATTGTGCTCAATTAGTGGTCTGATAAGGGTAGAGTATGGCAGAGCTATGGCCTACTTGGTCTTGGATGTGATGGCCTTATTTATGAGGTGCACAATGTAGAATGTGTGTCTCACCACTATGGACAAGTAGTGATTGAAGTATAGATTGCTATCAACATGTGTTCCCAAGTCTTGCAACACAGTATTTGAGTTTAGAGGGATGCTATGTGTATCATAATTAGCAGGGTACTTCATTGCTCAAAGGGACAATGAGATATTTTTGCTTTATGGTTCAGGCCGTGAGTTTGTAACCAATAATTTGTCTGTGTCAGCCCCTTCTGTAATATGTTAACATCATTGGGAGACTCTATATGACTGAGTTCATGTCACTCTCCTTCTTTGAACACAATAGAAGATTCTTCATGGGATCTGTTCAAACAGCTTTATTTTATATAAACACATCATGATAGACGTTTACTGACTTTAACTGAAGTAACTTATATACAAACTAACTGCTGCAATCATACATGCTTACTCCCTGGCTGCACTCTCAAAATGGCTCTAGGAATGGCATGTGCCTGGCATTTATACATGCACACTCAGTCTTTGACATGCTTCTTAAAGACACAGCACACGGCACATGCATTCTCATCTACAGCCTCCCTCCCAGAAACATGCAATGTTATGAATCTATTTGGCATGCAGATATCACAGACAGTTCTCAATCATGCATTTACACAAGATAGGGTACATATATACACAGTTAAGTCCATGTCGTTTTGTATTTTACACTGAGCCTGGATACTCGTCCATATCATAGGTTCATAGGTTAGTACTAGGCTTACTGCCCTTATGGGCCATTTTTAAGCCTAGCCAATTACCCTATGTCATAATCAAACCCTGCACCTTGTGTTTCTAAGGTAAGCACCTTAACCATTATGCCAACCTCCCACCCACTGATACCTTATCCAGGTTGCCCAGGAATACAATGGACAAATGCAATGTGACATAAAACTGGGAATTGGACTTAGCAAGTGGAGCTGTCTCTGCAAAATGTTCCATGTTAGAATTGTTTGTAACATCTTCAGGAAAAGAAGCAGAGATAGGAATACACTCTGGAATGGGAGCAACATTTGATTCACTCTGAGATCTAGAGTCTGTGTCACTAAAACAATGCTGTGATGATGCTTTTGGTACAGGAAGAAGATGCCTGCAATTTCTCCTGTACTCCATACCATCAGATTATACAAGGTAGGATCTCGGCTCGAGACATATACCTGTAACTTGACCAATCTGGTCGAAACCTTTTGCCGTTTATATTATTATTGTCTCTCTTTCTCTCAACAGATGAGGAAATCTGCTTGACTTGTCATAAGTGGACTTCTGGATTGAACCCTTCTTGAATAACTGAGCCTTTTTGGCCTTATTGTTCTTAGCTTTAGGCCTCAATAAACTGAAAGTAATAGGTAGTGTAGTTCTGGTTTGCCTGAAAAGAAGTATGTGAGTAGATGAGCCAAGAATATTATCATGGGATATGTTTCTGAGATTAGGCAAATTTAAAAAAAAATCATTGGTATTGTCACGCTTTGATTTTTCGAGTAATTGCTTTGCACTCTGCACTGCACGTTCAGCTAGACCATTTGAGTGTGGATATTCAGGACTGCTAGTAACATGTACAAAGTCCTATTCTCTTACAAATTTCTGAAACAACTGATTAGTAAATTGAGTACCATTATCAGAATTAACTTTGTGTGGACTACCATGGACTAAGAAATTATGTTTCAGCTTAATAATAACAGTAGTAGATGTTAGATTAGGTAGCAGAAAAATCTCAAACCAATTTGAATAAGAGTCTACCAATACCAAGTAGTGTTGATTGTTCCACTCTAAGATATCAGTAGCTACTGTTGACCAAGATAGTTCTGGAACAGAATTTAGCTGAAGTGTTCTCTTTGCAAATGCAGTCTAGTTCTATTGGATAATGAACAAGAAGAAAGCACTTTACAATGTCTTTCAGTAAAGAAGGCCAAAATACTAATTCTCTCACTCGCCTCTTAGTGGATGTGGAACCTGGGTGACCACAATGCAAAATCTGAATGTACTCCTGTTGTAAGGAAGCAGGAACAACAATTTTAGGACCTTTGAAAATAATGCCATCTTCCATCAACATTTCATCTCTGTAAAGAAAATAGGTTTGCACTTCAGGTGGTATATTAGATTGCTTTGATGGACATCCAATATTAATGTAGTGATTGAGGTTTTGCAAAATTGGATCAGTCTTTGTGTGATCTCTCAGCTCATCAAAACTAGCAGTAGAAAAATTACACACTGCCATCATGTCAAAGTCAAACTTCTCTGTGTCAAGCAGTTCTGTTGTATTCCTGGGCAACCTGGATAAGGTATCAGCCAGATAGAGTAGTTTGTCTTTTGTATAGACCATTTTGAAGTTGTACTTTTTCAATTTGCATAGGCTTCTTTAGAATAGTGACTAGAGGATGGTGATCAGTCTCAATCTGAATACCTCAACCATAAATACAATCATGAAACTTGGAACATGCAAACATTATTGCCAAAAGTTCTTTCTCAGTTTGAGCATATTGCATCTCAGTTTGGATAAGTGTTCTAGATGCATAAGCTACTGGTCTACTGTCTTGAAGTATAACTGCACCAAGACCTACTTTTAAAGCATCACAGGAAAGAGTAACTGGTTTGTTCACATCATGGTATCTTAATGTAGGTGGGGTGGCAATTTTCACCTTGAGGTCATCAAATGCCTTCTGGTGCTGTTCTAACCATGGCCATGCAACATTTCTGCATGTTAGCTCTCTTAAAGGTGCTGTCAACTCACTGTAGTCTGGTATAAACTTGCCTAAACAGTTGACCATGCCTAGGAAACACTGTAGAGCTTGAGCATTGTCTGGTGCTGACATCTCAAGAATAGCTGCTTGTTGGTCAGGTCTGGTCTCAAGCCAGTACTGGTAAATAAATGACCTACATATGTAACTTCTGGAAGTCCGAATTTGCACTTCAGAGGATTAAGCTTCAAGTTCACTTCACTTCCTCTGTCTAGAAATTTCTTTAGATTTCTGTCATGCTCTGCTGCACCATTGCCTCCAGCCAATACAGCATCTACTATTATGGCACAAGAATAACCCCCAACAATGTGCTCCATTGCATGCTGAAATACATTACCTGCAGAATTTATTCCAAATGGTATCCTTAGAGGTCTATATCTGACAAACAGAGTACCAAAAGTGGTTAGTAATGAGGATTTGTGATCAAGCATCACTTGCCAAAATTAACTTTTTGCATCCAAAACAGAAAAAAACTGTGGCATTTGGTATTAGGGCTGCATCCTCTCTGACTGTGCACATTGGATCTTATGGTCTTTTCGATGCTTTGTTCAAATCACTTAGGTCAATGCATATTCAGATTTCATCTGAGCCTTTTTTGTGAGCTGCTACCATAGATGATACCCATTCAGTTTTATTTCTGTAACTGGACAAATTACACCTTGCTGTACCATTTTAACCAACTGAGCCGTAACTTTATTCTGCATAGCTATCGGAACTCTTCTTGCTGGTCTGACTACTGGAGTGACCTGTGGGTCTAACTTCATGGAATAAACTACTGGAAGTTTGCCCAACCTGTCATCAAAAACAGCATACTCTGAGAAAATGGCTTCAGAAAAATTAGAACTAGGAAATGCACTTATGTGAGGAACGTCTTTGGTAAAAGAAAGCAGGTTCATTCTCAAACTATCTTAGAGATCCAATAAGTACTGGTTTTCTGACTACATAGAATAACAAGTTGTAACAGTTCTTGGACAAATAACATGAAAGCATCACTGAGCCTTCAGTTTGAATCGCTTCGCCTCCATAAGCAACAAGTTTCACACTACTGGCCACATTAAGTTGCTCATTAGTTCTCACTCTAGCAAATGTGTGTCCTGATATAACATTACACTTTGCATCAGTATCTACTTTAAGCTCTGTGGATTTACCATTGATCTGGACAGTACAGAACAGTTTGCTTTTTGTCAGTGAATTCACTGCATCATCTCCTTCAACAATTACTGACACACCATCCACATAGAAAGCTGACTGCTGCATCTTTATTTGATCAACCTGCTTTTTTGTGTGACCTTTCTTTACAACTGGTGAGGTTTACTTAATTTGCAAACTTTTTGGAAATGGTTCTATTTTTTACACTTGTGACATTGCTGACCGAATGCTAAGCATTTCTCTCTTTTAAACTCACAATTTGTACTACAATTGCAACAGTTAACAATGAAGCTTGACTTGGGTTTTGCTGATTCATGCCTGTACTGCACTGAGCATGCTCCTTTAACTGAACTGGTCTTAGAACTTGCTGGAAAACTCAGTAGTTTCCTTGCTGAGCCAGCAGGGTTTGTGGGTGCCATGTGCTTAGGCCTACTTCTGTTTGCCACGTGTTGCATGCTATCTACATTTGCTTTAAAACCTGCTGAAACCATGCTCCTATCACTTGCAAGCACTTGTGTGTTTTTCTGTCATTTCATGGATTTGGCAAATCTCTCTGTCTTTACTCAATGTTAAATCACTGTCATGAAGCAAGATCTTTCTCACAACAGCACTACTAATACCATCCATGAGCCTTTCCTTTATTAACTCATATTTTAAGTCACCAAACTGACACATTTAAGCCTTGTTTCTCAGATCAGTGATATAAGCTGCAAAAGTTTCCCCTGGTTTCTGATCTCTCATGTAAAACAAATGCCTTTCTTGTGTAATATTTGTCTTGGGGTTACACATTTCTCTGAACTTTTTCTTCAAACACACAGAGTCTTCCCTTGACTCAACCTGCACAACAATACAATAGCTTTCACCTTCTCCATCATATACTGCTGGTGCATACACAAATGAGTGCTCCCTTTCTATGGCCTCTGACCCAGCTAGGTTTAGCAAAATGAATGCCTTTGTGTGTGCATCTTTATCTGAATAAGCTGCTTGTATAAAAATACCATACTCTTGCTCAAATATTCTCCAATTCTCTGCAATATTCTGATCAAATACAAGAGATAAGGACTTTTGAAATCAGTCTGTCATATCAACACATACCAGTGAAGGGTTTTGCTTTGCTCAATAGCACAACAAGCCTCTGTATAACTGAACTTTGCGAAATAAGTTTCTGTCGGGCACTGCAATATTCTTGAAATTACTGTATTGCATGAAATCACCTCTTATCAGTATAAGAAACATATCAAATAACTGCATGATGTGAATAAACTGGGCAGGAGAAGCTCAGAGTCAATAACATTTTGAATTAATGGCACTTTGTGAATAATCTTTATGCAACACACTGAAACTTTCCCAAAATGGTGGTACCTTTCTAGGCAGTCCTTTACAATGCAAAGAACACTCTGTAATGGTGGCACTTTGTGAACAGACACACCCAGCACAAGAAACTTTTCAAAATGGCTATACTTTGACTGCACTTCACAAAATAGTTGCACTTTGCACAGAAATAACTCTTTAAAATACATACACAGTAATAAAAACACACTGTAAACACTTTTTAAGATACTTCAAATAACTTTATAAGTAAAATACAAAGCAATATCAAGCAGATAAACATGGGGCTGCTAACTATCAATACTATGCACAAGAAAAAGAAATAAAACCGTCACAAGATGTACGGCTCCACAAACATAATTTATTGTATACAAAAATAGGTAAGTGCTTTCACCACCTTCCTGGTGGTTTCCTCAGACCTTAATAACATGAACAAAACTTTCCTTCATTTAAATATAAAAAAACACTCACAATTAGCAAATCAAATTCACATGCTTTTGCTCATAACATCAACCCTTCACTTCCATTGTAGTTATGTGCATGATCCCTGTTGCTGCATACGTCACTCAACCAACAAACTTCTTTAAAAACACAGCATTAAATAGCACTTCAAAATAAACATTTATATGCTGCATATATGCGAGACTCCTATTGGAATTCTCGCTACTATTAAAAACTTTATGTATTCATACGTTGCGATCACTCATTTATGCATATGTGAAGATATAAAGATAAAACACACTCCTTAATGCAATATGTATCACTCTAATCTCTAAAAAGCAGTCTGAAATGTGAATCACAGCATTAAATAGCACTTCAAAATAGACCTTTTAAGCTACATATATGTGAGACTCCTATTTAGATTCTCGCTACTATTAAAAACTGTACCTGTTCATATATTGCGAACCCTCATTTATATATGTGTGAAGATATAAAGATAAAACAGTTACCTATTATATTTTCAAAAGCAGACAATGTCGAATCTGACATTGTCAACACAAGAATAGTGAAAGTGCAGAACGTCGAACGGGTAAACGGAAATCTCCGTAAAGGGAGATTTCCATTTACTTCAATGTAGTGTGGTCTTGGCGTTAGTTAATTTAAGTAGTGGGGGGTGCAAGGGGGCTTGACCCCTGCCTACACCCTTTAGATTTTCTTTTTTTTTTAATTTATTTTTTATGAACATTCAAAATTTTAATGGTTCGATCATTAAAGGTCGACCTTTAGTGATTCGAACCATTAAACTTTCAATGTTCTAATATAAACCCAGATAAAACACACTCCTTAATGCTGTATCTATCACTCTAATCTCTAAAAAGCAGTCTGCAAAGTGAATCATATCATATGTATATATGCAGCTTACTTATGAATTACTGTTCAGTTTCTGACATCTACTAAAATAGCTTGATATGCTCTATATTGGTGGATTTAAAACTCACTGACATATAAAACTCTTACATTTCTATAAGACCTCCAGTATTACATGCTGTTGCTCATAGCGTCAATCCTTCACTTCCATTGTAGTCGTATGCATGCTCACTGTTATTGCATATGTCACTCAACCAACAAACTTTAAGTTCCTTAAAGATGTGGCACATTATAATGCTTCCTGATAAACATTTATACACAGTGTGTATGCGAGTCTCTTATTCAAACTCTTGCTACTAATAAAAGCTATATGCATTCATGTATTCACATGTTCATGAATTTGCTAAATATCTATACTATATTAATACAGTCCTATACATATATATATATATATATATATATATATATATATATATATATATATATAAGAGACATATGTATTCCGCGGTGGTGCAGTGGTAGCATTGTTGCCTCACAGCAAGAGGTTCTCCTGTTTGATTTCCAGCTGGAGTGTGGGGAGTGCCTTCTGTGTGGAGTCTGCATGTCCTCCCTGTAGTTGGGTGGGCGTTTGAAAGACATACGTAAATGGGCGTGCCTTCGTTGAAGGTTGAACGTCGAGCTGGCACCTCGGAGTTCATGAAAATCCACTGCCAATCATTAGTGGACCGGAGTTCAGCTGTGGCAACCCCTAACCAGGAAAAGTCGAAAGACAACAACTCCCTAATGCAACATATGCCACTCTACACTCTAACCAACAATTCAATAAACAATCCACAGCACAAATGTGTATATGACATGCATACGTTTTGTTATTCAAATGCTTACACATATACAAATAAATAGCTTAACATATGCTATAATCAGATAAATATAACTATATACCTACATTAATACCAAAAATTAGATCACATATCTTAATGCATTATAATGTATACCGTGCTTCACATGTATATAAAACTTACAACATATTTATATATATATATATATATATATATATATATATATATATATATATATATATATAAGCAAATAACTATTTAAATGTGTAAAGTGCATGTACAACAGTTTCTAATCCCTCTAGATTCCAGGACAGGCTTAACTGAGACTTTAGTATTGAGGCCATGCCCCTTATCTGTTCTCAGTCTAAGGATCCATTTAAGCTCCTTACTCTCCACTTTATTCTTAATATCTTCCATTCTATCTCCTGGATCTATGCTATCAATAACCATAAAATTGAACCTATGTACCTTATTATTGGTCAGGTCATATTTAGATAAAGCACTAACAGAATCGCTTGCCCTGATACTACTAACATGTTCTTTTATTCTATCTGTTGACATCCATGTGGTCATCCCCACATAAAAATATTGCCAGCATTTGCACTGCACCATATGAACTATATATTTTGACATACAATCCGCATTGATCTTAAAAATTAATTCTTTACCCGTGGTGGGGTGTATAAACATATTGCTGCCTTTCATATAACTACAACAATTACATTTTCCACATGGGTATGTCCCCCATTCATTTTCTACTTTTTCACTTCTAGGATAACGCAACATTCTTTTCAAGTTTTTCTGGTTCCTGTATTGAACATTGTGTATTTTAATCAATAACCAGTCAATAGGGATGCCGTAGGGGAAATACCCAATTTTCAATATAGGAACCATAAGAACTTGAAAAGAATGTTGTGTTACCCTAAAAGTGAAAAAGTAGAAAGTGAATGGGGGGCATACCCATGCGGAATTGGTATAGTTATATGAAAGGCAGCAATAAGTTTATACACCCCACCACCGGTGAAGAATTCATTTTTAAGATCAATGCGGATTGTATGTCAAAATATGTAGTTTATATAGCGCAGTGCGAACGCTGCCAGTATTTTTATGTGGGGATGACCACACAGATGTTAGGATATAGAGTAAAATAACATGTTAATAGTATCAGGGCAAGAGATTCTGTTAGAACTTTATATAAATATGACCTGACCAATAATAAGGTACATAAGTTCAGTTTTATGGTTAGTGATAGTATAGATCCAGGAGATAGAATGGGAGATATTAAGAATAAAGTGGAGAGTAAGGAGCTTAAATGGATCCTAAGACTGAGAGCAGATAAGGGGTCTGACCTCAATACAAAAGTCTCAGTTAAGCCTGTCCTGGAATCTAGAGGGATTAGAAACTAACTGAACACCATAGGAGTTGTACATGCACTTTACACATTTATATACATATATATATATATATATATATATATATATATATATATATATATATATATATATTGTAAGTTTTATATACATGTGGAGCATGGTATACATTTTAATGCATTAACATATGTGATGTTCTAATTATTGGTATTAATGTAGGTATATAGTTATATTTATTTGATTATAGCATATGTTAAGCTATTTATTTGTATATGTGTAAGCATTTGAATAACAACACATATGCATGTTGTATACACATTTGTGTTGTGGATTGTTTATTGGATTGTTGGTTAGAGTGTAGAGTGGCATACGTTGCATTAGGGAGTATGCTTCTTATATATGTATAGGATTGTATTAATATAGTATAGATATTTAGCAAATTCATGCACATGTGAATACATGAATACATATAGCTTTTATTAGTAGTGAGAGTTTGAATAAGAGACTCGCGTACACGCTGTGTATAAATGTTTATCCACAAAGCATTATAATGTACTGCATCTTTAAGGAACTTAAAGTTTGTTGGTTGACTGACGTATGCAGTAACAGTGAGCATGCGCATGACTACAGTGGAAGTGAAGGATTGACGCCATGAGCAACAGCATGTAATACTGGAGGTCTTGTAGAAATGCAAGAGTTTTATATATCAGTGAGTTTTAAATCCACCAATTTAGAGCATATCAAGTAATTTTAGTAGATGTAAGAAATTGAACAGTAATTCATAAGTAAGCTACATATACATTTATGATGTGATTTGGTTTTCAGACTGCTTTTTAGAGATTAGAGTGATAGATACTTTATTAAGGAGTATGTTTTATCTTTATATCTTCACACATATATGAATGAGGGATCACAATATTACCAACTTGACTGATTTATTGTCATATTTTATATGCATTATATGTATTTGTATATATATATATTTTTTTTATGTACTACTGTATTCATATATTTGGGAGAGAGATGCATATACATATATATATATATTTTAAAAAAAAAATTTTTTTTGAAACTTTGTATTTTTAAATATGTCATGTGATTTTGGCTGCAGTCACATGACGTTTTGGCTTGTATTTTAAAAGCAGTTGCTTATTATATGCTTGTATTCAGTATTGAAAAAGGGTTATACCCGAAAGCTTTGCGTCTTATAAAGTTTTGTTCTCAGCATTCCTTGTGTGGATTTTTTGGATTACTTGCAGTTCTACCTTCTTTCATCCTTGGATCACAATATATTAACATGTGCAGTTTTTAATAGTATAGAGAATTCGAATAGGAGTCTTGCATATATGTAGCATAAAAGTTCTATTTTGAAGTGTTATTTAATGCTGTGATTCACTTTTCAGACTGATTTTTAGAGATTAGAGTGATATATATTGCACTACGGAGTGTATTTTATCTTTATATCTTCACATATGTATAAATGAGGGATCGCAACGTATGAATATGTACAGCTTTTAATAGCATATAAATGTTTATTTTGAAGCGTTATTTAATGCTGTGTTTTTAAAGAAGCTTGTTGGCTGAGTGATGTATGCAGCAACAGGGAGCATGCACATAACTACAATGGAAGTGAAGGGTTGATGTTACAAGCAACAACATGTAAATTTGATTTGCTAATTGTGAGTGTTTTTTTTATATTTAATGAAGGAAAGTTTTGTTCACATTATTAAGGTCTGAGGAAGCCACCAGGAAGGTGGTGAAAGTGCTTACCTATTTTGTATACAATAAATTACATGTTTGTGGAGCTGTACGTCTTGCGACTGTTTTGTTTCTTTTTCAAATAACTTTAGTTATGCCCTTAATACAATATGAAGCCATAGTTATGCCAAAACACAGCACTTTGCCAAGAAACATGCAGTTGCTTGCTTTGCTTATGCTTAATGTGCCCTTGTTTGCCCTTATTGTGTTCATTTTGCTAATTTAATCTCTTTTCATGCCCATTGTACTTTTTTTATGCCCATTTTACTCTAAACATGCCTGTTTTGCCTTAAACATACTAGTTCTGCCTTTAAACATGCTTCTTCTACTTTTATGTTAATTGTTTCATCAAACACCTTTACTTTAAATATGTCCCTTTGTTAATAAGCCTTTTATTCCTCCTGCTTGTTAAATAATGTGTTTGTGTCCATGTAATGCCCAGTCTTGTCCTTTTTATAAAATAAATAGTTTGTGCATATTTTCATTACCTTTGCTTCTTTTCTGGCTCTTTTTCATGCTTGTTTCTCTTAGCTTACCTTCACTGTCATCTCTGCACCTCAGGGCTCTGAATATTATTCTCTGTGATCCTGGTTTTGACACCAAGTCACTCTTCTACTTTGGACACAATATAAGAGTCTTTGTGGGTTCTGTTCAAACAGCTTTATTTTATACAAACACGTCACAATAGAAGTTTACTGACTTAAACTTAAAGTAGTGTATATATAAACTAACTGCTGCAATCATACATGCTTACTCTCTGCCTGCACTCTCAAAATTGCACTAGGAATGGCACATGCCTGGCATGTATATGTGCACGCTCAGTCTTTGACATGCTTCTTAAAGAAACTAGAAACTTATAAAATAGAAAGCAATGAAGACCACAAGCCAAGCTGTGAACCAGTATTTAATTCCAACACTATCCAAGTGAGCGCTTTCATCAGAAAGACTTCATCAGACATTCCTAATAAACCATTTAGCCATTTTAAATCCTCTCTGCAGATCTCATGACAAAAATTACATGACAAAATTTTAAAAACATGTAATACAAAACCCTAACAAAAATAAACATATAAAAACATATCAATGTAAAAATAAAACATATGTACGTTATGTATATAGTGCATCAACATTAAAAATATATATTTATAAAAATTAAAAAACATTATCTACAAAATTAAAAAATTATACAGAGCGCTGTGAAATTAAATGGATTATTAAACTAAGAGGGGATAGAACTCCAGGTTTAAATGATAAAGTTGCACTTAAACCAATTCTAGGTAGCAGGAGATTGAAAGCTTATAAACATAAAAACATCAATAATGTTTAATTTTATTTTGTTTCTGGCTTCCATATGGTTATGCATACGTACATCCATTTTTTATGTGTACGTGTTTATATATATATATATATATATACATGTTTATGAATTGATCAATTGATTTTTTATGAATATATATTTTTTACATATGCATTTTATCATATATGTATATATTTATGTATTTTGTACTGTTAGTTCAAATGAATGAACACATGGACTTTTTAGAGAAGGGAGTTTTAATATATAACATAATGAATGTTTTGAAATAATTATTTATACATATATTAACATCTATAGAAATTCATTTCATGTTGATATTAATTCATGTTGCAGTATTAAGTTATTTTATTTAGTTACTTATTTGTAAAATTAATTGTGTGAGGTGAAAGTTTTACTAAGATGACTACTTAGTGTTTCTTTCAATTTAGAAGGAAATGATGTCACATTTTTTAATTAATTAGGAGTATTTAACTGCTGAATTTTTTTGAATGTTGCAAGTCTGATGAAGCCGATTTGATGAAAGCTCTCACTTTGTTGTTAATAAAAAGTTCGGACACTCGCTATTTGGCGTTTTTGTATCAAGATATATATCCCTTGACTTTATTCTTACTGCTGCTGCATTTTGTATGTGGATTTTTGCTGTTTAGGTGATTTATAACAACGTCTTGTTGCTGTACTATTTGTGGAACATTTTTTGCTCATGCCGTGGCTGTCCCGTGGATGCACTATACAGTTTTGATTATCTACAATATGTTCTCCTCCTTAATAAACTATTTATACTAATTAATTCATTTAATCCAGGTAGTACTGTAGCACTGAGGAAACTTTGCCATCATAACGCTCTTTATTCCAACTTAATGGACCAGGGACCATCCACTGGATGCTGCTCAACCTGTTCCATGACACAGAAACTAAAAGTGTGATTATCATAAGTAGCAATATGCCTCCAGAGCACATTAGTAAATTTAGATTTCCTTATATCATAGGAATGCTCATAAATCTGTAGCCTAACCCTCCACTCTGTCTTCCCTATGTAAAAAACAGGGCAGAGTTTACACATGGTGATATATATCACCCCTTTAGATTGACAAATGAAATTGTCCCTCACCCTGATTTTTATATTGTTAACAACACACTCTTCAGTTTCAAAAATCAAATGACACAAAGAACATGCCCCTCATTTTGTCGTTTTCCCACTTTTTCTATGTAAACCATTTGCCATCCCATCAAAAAAGTTTTTTAGGGATTTACCATGTTTATACATGAAATTAGCATATGGACCAAGTTTCTCTATTACCTGAGCATGACTGGCCAATAATTGCTAATTTTTAGTAATGTTCGAAGGTATAAAATCACTATCAACATTATATGTAGTGACAAATTGTGAACAAACTGTATTGATCCCATTGATCAATTGCTGGTCCAAAATATTGATTGTACTATGTATTTGTTCCCCAGAAGGACCTGCATGACATCCTATTTCCACCAATGGTTGAGACTGAGGTTGAAACTGACATAAAACAGGTACAAAAATGCCAGATTGCCTTTTCATAAAAACTTCTTTCCAAATATTGTTCACCAAGCCTTTAGGATAACCACGTTTCAAAAACATGGAACACAAAATGTTACATTCATCAATGAAATCATCCCATTTGGAAGCCATTGTAGCTGCCCTAACCATCTGGCCCTTGATAACTGCCTGTTTTTGATGGTAGGGATGATTACTAATAAAATGTAATAAACTATTAGAATAGGTCGGCTTCCTATAGATCCTCGAGGACAATTCATGAGAAATAGGATCTTTTTTCAATAAATCATCGAGATAATTCACAAAGTTAACACCAATACTATGTGTAAAACTCAAAAAGGCAGTAGAATCATTAATAAAGGCCATAAATTCCTCTAGTAACTCAACTGGTCCAATCAAAACCAAAACTAAATCATCCAGATATCAAGTATATAAATGTATATACTGAAAAAAGGAGAATCAGACATGAAATATTGTTCCCACACTCCATCACAATGTTAACAAATAAAGGACCACAAGGGGCACCCATGGTGACACCTGAAACCTGTATGAAATACTGACCTGGAATAATATATAACTTGTGGCCAACACCAACTCCACGAGAGTAGTTAAGGTGTTGGTCAAAGACTGCACCAACTTAAAATTGAAGCATAAATAATCCTCGAACCATTAGAGACCAGTGTCATGGGGGATACAAGAAAAGAGATCTTTCATGTCAATGGTTATAAAAACAGAATCCAAGTTTGAATCAATCCTGTTACATCTTGTTAAAAAATCCCATGAGTCCTTACATAAATGAGGAATAGCCATAACATAAGGTTTCAACATAAAATCAATGAACTGAACAATACCATATGTTTTAGAATTGCCACCATTCACAATTGGTCTCAGGGGTGAGTTGTGTAAGTCCTTGTGTATTTTAGGAAGACCAAAAAAGCTGGGAATACGAGGTGTTTCATTTAACATGTATTTATAGTACTCAGATGTAATCTCCCCTTGCATGAGCATATCATGTAAAATTATATCCACACAATGATATGCTATATTAAGCTCATTGCAAGAGATTCAACATAATCATCCCCACATAAAATACACAATACCTTCTGCTCATAATCCAGTTGGTCCATAATTACCAACCCACCCCCTTTAGCAGGCTGCATAACACACAGATTAGGTGTAGCAACAAATTCCTTCAGAAAAGCTCTTTCAGTAACATTAAAATTATAATTATAACCAACAGAATCTAAATGTCTACTCTTAGCCAGTTGTCTTAAATCTAATTCACAGACTTGCTGAAATAAATTCAAAGCTGTATGCAAGTCCAGATTCATAATACTTGGCACCCGTAATTGAGAACCATTATACATTTGATCCGAACCGCCTAATAACAATTTCAGATTCAAATTACGGGTAAACATTTTTAGCTCCAAGACAGTTCTTACAATATCCATATGTCTATCTGGGACAAAGAAATGGCCCCTACTGAATAAATTGGCATGATGTACAGATAAATCAATAGTACTATAGTTATAAATAAAAAAAACTTTCATACTGCTAGAAATAATGTTCACAGTACCTGGACATAGAATATTATCAAAACGTAATGCTGATTCACCTCAGCCTGAAAGAATTGCTCCTCTGTGGGAAGTGTTGCCATTGGCCATTCTATTGAAAGTTGCGAGAATCCTGATTCTTGTTCTGAAGGCGTTCCGAGCACCTCAGATCCACATATGAAGGGGAGGTTGGATGTTAATCAGTAGAACCTGTGAATTGTGTGCTGCCTACTTACGGTTCCATCCTCGACAAAATTACATCCAACACTTTGTAAGTCTAACCTGACCCACCCACTGGATATAGGGAAGTCTGCATTGCTGTTGTGTTTTCCTTCTCCCTACCAGTAATCATTCACAGCTGCAATCCATTAAAAAAAACACTGAGGGAGTGCCTGTACTATGTTTTCATCTGATACATGGAGCCAAGTATTTGGTAATCAGCAATTCTAATTTGTACACGATTCATTTGCATCTTCACCACCCTGACAGCCCTGAATCTACACTATAAAAAGGCAGCTGTATAGCTAGGGAAACTGAAGGTAAGGAGAGTTGTTTGTGTGGCAAACATAGAAAAGAGGATATTACTTTGGGATGTATCTGCACAGAGGATTATTGAACTTGAGAAGGTATGTTTGCATTTTGTCAGCTATATACTGTATATGCTAAAATGTAATTAAGAATATATATATATATATATATATATATATATATATATATATATATATATATATATATATATATATATATATATATATATATATATATATATATATATATATATATATATATATATATATATATACACTGTTTAATAGTTTTATATATACTTCTTGATTAGCAAAGACTTTACACTTTTATCTGTATGCATTGTTTAGAAGTGTACTGATGGCATGGGCATGTTTGTCAAGGCATTTCACATGTATACATGTTTGTCAATACCTTAACATGGAATGTTCTGTATTAAATCTGTAGACATGTCTTAGGGACAGTTCATTTGATAGCACTTTTATCATTTCAAAGATGGTTTGTTAGCAAAATGTGTCAATTGCCGTTTTTTTTTTGGGGGGGAGGTGCAAAACTGAATTTATGTTTTGGTGCAAATAAAGATATGTTGCTATTGTTACTCTCCTTTTTGCATCCATTCTGCTGTTCATATTTCAATTCTCTAGACTGTTTTATGTTTCTCCAGTGTATAATTATGAAAGGCTACCTTTTCTGTGTTATCTGGGAACAGTTATTTTGTAGGTATGTGATACTTATGTGTATTATCCTTCTGTTGTCTTTTAGAACACTTAGGACTATGCAACCCAGGCATCTCAATCCTCAAAACCACCCTTCACTGACCCTGAGAATCAGGTCATTGTGGAAGCTTTCAGGTGACATGGTGGCTTCCTGATTGAGAGGGGACATGGAGATATGTCAGGCAGAATCCAAACAGCTCCCAGAAAAGTGCAGAAAAGCAGGTCCTTAACATTGGTGCTACTCCTTTAGGTACAGCAAACATGTCCCAGGTGTAGCTTCCAGGTAGGCTTTTCCATCTCAGTTGTTAAATACTGTTAGACAGTAAAACTATTTAAATCAATATGTTAGCTCTGTTTCACAAGAAATTGCTTCTTGGGGGGATTGAAATTGCTACATTTAACAACGCATTCTGATTGATTATAAGGTTGGACTTATCCAATTTCTTGTTGAAAGTACAGTTAATGAACATATAAAGGGGATAAAATATTACTCTTGTGTTACTGTTAATTGTGATGATGTTGTCCTTACATTTTGCTTAACTTCTTCCAGGACCATCCAGCATAAAGAGCATGCCATCATCTGCACATGTTAAGCCAAACATTTTTATGTCAGTACTGATGAGCATTTCAAAGAAATATTTCAGTATGTGATGTTGATGTCAAGACTGTTGTGTGTATTGCTGTACTGTCTAGTAGTGGCACAACTGTTATTTTGTTAGCATATATTGGACTATAGTACTGCAGGTACTAATTGTTCTTGTGTTTGTTGTTTATTATCACAGGTTATCCTGACAGTGGAAGAGTGGGACTTCTACCACCTGATGTTAGAGTATCACCAGACTCTGATGATGATTGTGGCCAAACAGAGGCACACTCAGGGGGTGCAGAGATTGAATCTGAGACTGAGGTTGACATACAGCCATCCCATGAAATTCCATTGGACACAGCCAGTAGGCCTACACCTGCCCATTCCAGTGATCCCTCAGATATTGGACAGGTGGAGGGTGAGACGATCAATCAAGGAAGTGTGGTTACTATAGCTTCAGTGCCATTTGACTCTGGCTATAGCCAAAGTGTGGATGAGATGCCATGCAGGAGGTTTGTTAGGGGTGCTCGGATAAGGCCTGCTGTCCATTCTCCACCTGATCCAGGTGTCTTTTCAAGTGCCACTCAGTGTATGCGTATGGCTGTCATGGAGGCACAGGCACATTCCCATAGGTCCTCCAGGGAAATGCTTAGAACTGTAGATGTGGCACAAGCTAACATGCGTGTCTGCCTCCACCATGTTGCCGATTCAATGGATTAGATGAATGACAAACTGGAACGTGCAGTGTCTGTGATGGAACATCTGTTGGGAGGAGGACAGCATCCTCATGGGTGTAGATCAACCACATTATCTTCTGTTAGCCAATGTGGCCATGCCTGATCGCACCCCCTAATGGCAGTGACTCCATTGCTCCATCAGTAGTTGAACTGTCCACACCCAGACATGGCAGGCCATGGGGTCATGGTCCTTGGAGTCCTTGTGAGGGAAGCTTGTCCAGCAGACATCAGTTATGTTCAGGTAGCAGCAGTGCATCTGACCATGGGTGTGGATGTGCCAGTGCAATTCCTAGCAGAGGCAGTTCTCATGGTCGGGTATGACAACAATGAACTGCCACCTCTACCGTGCATGGCTCACACCTGTCCAATATACCGGGATATAGAGCTAGAACAGAGCTTGGCTATGTTCATGCAAACACTCACACACCAGTTTCACCTGGAGGACTCATTCAGACACACACACAAGAGTTACATGGTCCAGCTGTGAAGTTTAAAAATCATTTTGTCTCACTGACCATTAGTGGCTTTATCTGAATATCTGCCTGCTTCTCTTTCTTATTCACATACACTCACTGACCTTTTGTGTCAGCCTAGGCTTCCAGCCACCCCACACAACACCCTGTATAAGTGATGATAACTGTGCCATATCCCTGTTTTGTATCTTTTGGATTCAGGGATACATAAGCTTTGTGTCTGATACTCAGGGTGCATAGCTGACTTAGTGCTTAGTATATCTCCATTTGTGATGTTGTATTGGTAATTGTACCTTTGACTTATATTGGTCTTAGAAAATTAGATAGTTAATTGTTAATGATCTTGTGAAGGTTGTGAAGTCTGAAACTGCAATGTGTCTCATTACTTTCTAATTTCTCTCTTTAATGATTTTTCCAGTACAAAAGTATGGTGCTAAATTGAGGACAGGCAGTGACCATCAATACTTTTGAAAGGTATGACTGTGTGAATCTTTGATGCCTGAGGCCTACTACTTAATAATGGACACATATAAGTCAAATAAGTCTCTTTTGTCACATGTTAAGGTAATTTTTGTACAAATCTCCCACTTTTTACTTGCTTACACTACCAAGTAAAATCATGAAAGGATATGCCTGTCATTCATATTATTATGCAATACACTCCAAGTCAAACACTTAACTTGCAAATCCATCAGCTGTAACAGTTTTAGTTCAGGGCTGACTGCAAACAGTGCACAGCCAATACATGGAGAGTAAAGGTTGTGAGAGTTGTCTGACATCAATGTTACTATATGTATGTGTATAAGAGGAAGGCTTTAGGCCCTTTGATGGTTAGTGAGTGTGCTATGCATTGTCTCTTAGCCAATGCGAGGGCATATTGAAGACATCTATGTCTGCCTCCACCCACACCAGCTGTTGCTTCCCACTCTGACTCCTCACCTGTGTGGATTGTCCTTGCCGCTGGTGCTGAGATGTGTGCTCCTTCCCCTTTTTAATCCTACTGAAACTGTTTCCTCAGGATGATGTTGTATAGCATGGCACATATGGTGAATATTTCCGTACATATCCATGGATTGTATTGCAGGGCTCCCCAGATGTATCTAGGCATAGGACCTGCAACAGTAGCTCAAACACATACTCTATGATATTCCTGGTTTGAGTGTGTACCAAATTATGGTGTTCTTCAGCAGGAATGTGTACATTTCTGATGGGTGTCATCAGTTACTATTAAAGTACATAACCTGCATCCCCCAGTAAATGACCCTGCCAGATTTCTCCCCTAGTGAACATCTGATACAGTTGAGAGGTGTGCCAGATATGTGAGTCGTGGTAACTGTCTGGGTAGTCAGCACACACATTCAAGATGGTTCCCTTGGCACTACAAACAACTTGACAGTTAATAGTGCCCTTTCTATTAATGTAGAGCCATTCCTGTTCCAAAGGTGGTGTCTTAATATCTACATGCATGCAATCTATAACACCCAGTACTTGAGGGTAGTGTGCTACAGGGTAGAACTCCTGCATATTTCTGGTCCTATCCTCAAAAGAATGGGGAAAATAAATATGGTCACTGGCATGTTGAAGCACAGCATTCAAGAACTGATGGAGGATCCTTGATGCTGATGCCTGTAACACCCCAGCATGTCCCCTGTTGGTCTCCAAACAGTACCAGTAGCTAAAAATTCTATGTGCTACACATACCTTTATCTCCACTGGGATGGTTTCCTGACAGTTTGCCCTGCCTCTGATTTGAGGATGACAGAGGTTACAGAGTTCCTGCAGTGTGTCTCTATCTACCCTGTAGCACTCTACAATTTCCACATCATGTAGATTGTGATAAGTTATACAGAGTCTGAAAACTCTTCTCTTTCTTGATCTTAGCCTATTAGCAGCAGCAACAGCAGCATAGACTTCAGCCTGTTGCAAATAACACAATAATTAAAGAAGTAGCAGCCCCTAACATTGCTTCTGTGTAAATTCCTTTCTGTTGCTGTATTCCAATAGGTTTTGGAATTTGCAGGAAAAATCAGCACTAAGTCTACATGCTTGCTTTATAGCTTGCTGAATAGCTCCTCCAACTTGGATTGGTTGATTAGCATTCAATTCACCTGCTTATGCTGTAATTTGCATTCCATAGTGTTTACCTTGTTTGAGCGGCTGTGCATGGCTCTACACACTGTGTAGAACTGCTTACTGAATCCAAAACAGTGTGCTAACATGTATGCTTTATTGAATCTGTCTGATTGTTTAATCTCTAGAGGAAGTTTATTCCATAGAAGGGGAAGGTGCTGAGTAACAAATCTACATTTCCATTGCTTTTTGTTTATTTGTTGATGAAGGTTTAGATCTCTGGTTCTAGTATTAGCAAAGATATTTGACTTATTGAGATAAACAAAGTCAAGGACCAATAGATCACTAATGAAGTGGTAGGTGAGGCACAGATCCCTCTAAGGAGTCCGTAAGACATAGAGTGCATGTATGGAGTTTATAGACTCTTTTGAAAACTAAACTTCTTTAAACCGAAGGTTTTTTTTTGATGAAGCTTTAGGGGGTTTTGAGTTTGCTGATATGCTGAGTGAGATAAGTACCAAATGGAACATTGCTGTCTGTAATACATCTGATCAATGATGAGTAAAGGGATAAATAACCTATTTGAATCTGTATAAAATCCTTTCAGCTGTCAGTTGAGCTGAATAGAAGGATTTCCTGACTATAGCTGCCTCACGATGATCAAAGGAGAGGGAGCTGTTGACAAAAGTCTAAGTCCCTGACTACCTTTTAGTTTAGTAAGGGTATGCTTTCTATACTGTTTGCAGTAGTGAAATACCCCTATGGAGGCAGCAATGTGGGCACCCGTGGAGGAGCCGCAGTGTTACAGATCTTTTGTCTCAAAAAGTGCAGTTATTTTGCTAGGGAGGCCCCTTTAGCACTAGGAGCATGTGGGGACATCCAGTTGGGTCAGGCCAAGGCTGCCAGGGGAAGCTCACCTTACTGGAACATGTGACCGAAGCCCTAAGGAGGAAACAGTAGAAAAAACAGTGGAAACAAAGTTGTGACCCACAGATGCCAAGATAGCCTTGTGGGTTAGTGGTTCCTCTCAGCGAGCCAGTGGTCACAGTCACTGGTGCTACAAAAATCTCAGCAAAAATCTCAGTAAAACCTCAACCCCTGTTTTTTGAGTGGGCAGGCCAATGGTACAGGAAAAATCAGGCTAAATCAACAGTTACATAGTTTTTTAACAAAATATTTCAGCAACAACATTCTATTATAGTTTGGAGTCGACATGTTTCATATCTTTTTTCCAAACTAACTTTGGCTTGAGGGATAGCTGAAGCATGTGATATCCTTAAGGGGTAATTTGAATATTTCCTATGATGCCTCGGACACAAGAGGTTTTAGGTACTACACATTAGAAGTTCTAGCTTTACAAAATTTTTTTAGCGAGTCTTTTACCAAGTGGTTATCCTGTGTGACCTTTTTACTCACTGTTTTATTTTGTTAATTGGGATTTTTTAGTAGACACCCTAATGTTTATGGATATCAGTTTGGTAGAAAACCCCATATTTCTAAAAGTCAAGCATTTCTACTATGCTGTTATGTAAGAAATATGTATGTGTGGAACTGTGCTTTGGTGGTTTTAATAAACTAAAGGATTACTTGAAAGATTTGATCTAGGTCTTCTTTGTCTCATCTGCATTGTTTTTGTCTATGTGTTGATTTAACCAGATTTTTCCTGTATCCTTGCTTTTCCCACTCAAAAAGCAGGGTTTGAGGTTTTACTGAGATTTTTGCTGAGATTTCTGTAGCACCAGTGACTGTGACCAGTGGCGCGCTGAGCGGAACCACTAGCCCACAAGGCTATCTTGGCATCTGTTGGTCACAATTTTGTTTCCACTGTTTTTTCTACTGTTTCCTCCTCAGAGCTTTGGTCACATGTTCCAGTAAGGTGAGCTTCCCCCTGGCAGCCTTGGCCTGACCCAACCGGATGTCCCCACATGCTCCTAGTGCTAAAGGGACCTCCCTAGCAAAATAACTGCACTTTTTGAGACAAAAGATCTGTAACACTGTGGCTCCTCCACTGGTGCCCGCATTGCTGCCTCCACATGGGGTATTTCACTACCGCATACAGTATAGAAAGCACACCCTTACTAAACTAAACTGCATGACCTCCACTACCTAAAACATTCCAACCAGCCGGCACAACATGCTCTGGTCACTCCGGGTCACAATAGCTTCAAATTTCTCATTTTGGACCATATCCCCAAGACCCCATTTAAGGGCAATTACACCTCACTGATGGAAAAGAGATAATCTGGCAGATTAGATTACAATCTAGACTCAAGCCAAGACAAAACTATGCAGAATACATTGCTCCAGTACTGAATCTATAGAGGTTACAACACTAACTTTGCCAGAAAACACCTCAACACCACAGGCATGACCAACAGGTGTTCATTTTTTGGTTGTGATTTTGCTGGTTTGGAACTTTATACTGGTTATTTATACTTGTTTTTTACATGTTTTTACAATTTTGATTCACTGTTGTTTTTTTTTACTGGATTGTTCATATTTACCCTAACATTTGTTTTAAACAATTTCTCGTTTTATTATGGTTTTTTGTTCTTTCATTTTGGCTCAATTGTTTCTGTCTTTTTGTATGTTTGTATTTTGTTATTTTGTTTTATGTGTTTTCCTCAAGTTGTTCCTGGCAATTTTACAATTAGGATTTCATAGACATCCTGAAGAAGATTTAGACAAAAAGCGTAGCCTAACCTCCCTCAAAATTATACATTTTTTAACTTGTTTTTCAACATGAATTTTGTACGTAGTTTTTAACAAAAAATTTCAGCAACAGCATTCTATTAGAGTTTGGAGTCGACATGGTTCAGATCTCTTTTCCAAACTAACTATGGATTGAGTGATAGCTGATGCACATGATATCCTTAAGGGATAATATGCATATTTCCCATGATGCCTCAGACACAAAAGGTTTTAGGTACTACACATTAGAAGTTCTAACTTTACAAACATTTTTTTGTGTGTTTTTTACCAAGTGGTTATCCTGTGTGACCTTTTTACTCACTGTTTTAGTTTGTTAATTGAGATTTTTGGTAGACACCCTAATGTCTATGGATATCAGTTTGGTAGACAATCCTGTATTTCCAATAGTCAAATATTCCTACTATGTTGTGTGCAAGAAATATGTATGTCTGGAACTGGTGCTTTTAATAAACTAAAGGACTATATGACAAATTCAATCTGTATTGTCTTCGTCAATGTGTTGATTTAGCCTGATTTTGCTTATACTATTGGCATGCCCACCCAAATGCCAGGGGTAGAGGTTTTACTGATATTTTCCTGAGATTTCTGTAGTACCAGCAACTGTGACCCATGAGATGAACCACTAACCAAAACCATCTTGGGGTTGCAACATTGTTTCCACTGGATTTGATTTTACTGTTTTCTCCAGTAAGGCGGGCTTCCCCCTGGCAGCCTAGACCTGACCCAACTGGACATCTCCACATGCTCCTAGCATTAAAGGGGCCTCCCTAGCAAAAGAGCTGCACTTCTCCATGCAGCTCCTCCATGGGTGCCCACATTGCTGCCTCCACAGGGGTATTTCATTTGGCATTTTTCCTCCCTGCCAGGAGGCCTTTACCCGTCCACCTATCGGTTACCTCACCCAGCCATATACTGTACGCAGTAGGAAATTTCTGTTTTTTTAAATAAGTAATAATGCATTTTTTTATCATTCAGTTTAAGCCCATTTTCCATTCACCAGGTATCAACCAAACTAATATTTTGTAAAGAGTGCTGAAATGTGGGGATCTTTTGACATTTATGCTCAGCTTACAGTTGTCTGCAAATTTGGTTAACCAACTATCCTGGATATCATTTTTAAGATCAGAGGAGTAGATGCCAAACAGGAAGGGACCCAGTGGGAACCACTGGAGGACTCAGTTGGTTATTTTAGTATTATTAAAAGAGACACCTGCAGCATTAACTGCGTGGGTTCTGTCTTTTGTGTTTAAGGATGCCGGTTCCTTGCAATTCTGGCAAGAAGCATGGTGTTAAATTTTTTGACCAAATCAAAATATTCAGCATGAACAGCATGATCATTGTCAATGCTCTCTGTAATCCTCTTCAAGAAATTAACACGATTTAACAGGCTTGATCTCCTTTTGATGAAGCAAAATTGGTGGTGGTCAAGGCTAATAAGAATCTTAATATCATAATTAATGTGATTGGTTATGATACACTCCATGACTTATTGGACCATAATTTCTAAAGTCCACAGTAGGACCAGCCTTGTAGAAAGGCATTATCAGAGTAGTGCACCAAGATTTGAGAATATAACCTTTGGCTAAACTTCAGTTAAACATTAAGGAAAGATTTGACTATAGCCTGCTTGATACTTTTTAGTAGGCACCCAAGTATGTTTTTTTGGCTCATGTTCTTTAGTGATGATGATGTGGTGTTGGTGGGGATTAATAAATTCTGAAATGTGCATTGTTAGAGTATGTGCTTCCTGGGTAAAGTTTGTGGGGAATTCATGGCTAGTATATTTGCTATGTTATTTGGGTCACAGTGGGGAATCCCATTAAGGAAAAGTTCAGAGAAACATTGACTGATGATGCATACTTTTCTAGCTTAACTGAAAAAGTATATCTAATTACCCTTCACTTCAGAAAATAATCTCTATTCATTATTTGCTTTAATGGTCCTTAAAGTGCATTTCAGTCACCTGATGATATTGTTTTATACTGTCATTGTACTGAGGACTGAAACTTTAATATGCAGTTTAAAGAGATTTTTTTTTTCTTTTATTATAGAGCTTATTTATGTTGACTGACCACCTGGGGGTGCTTTTAAATTTTCCTTTGTATTTTCCTTTCTTGAGACTACTAGATTTATACAGTTCACTTAGTGGGAATACAACTCATTAGCAAAGGTGGCTGCTGTTTCAAAGTCAATGATGGTCATGTCAAGGAAAAATTTGGAGATATCATCATTTAACTACACAATTTTTTAATTTCTTTTATTTTACATTTGTTGACCGGGCTAGTCTAACTGGATACATGTCCATTTTCAGTAGAGGCCCAGGGAGAAAAGCTCCAAGCATAAGCAATAACAATGTAAAAAAAAGGAAACAAGTGTAATAAAGTCATATAAGGTAACAGTACTATGGTAACATTGGTAAAAGGAGAAAAGTAAAATGGCATTAAAAAATATTGACTATAAACATTCAGGTAAAAGTTAAACTAAATATAAATAAACAAATGCATTAGATAGAATTAGGGTAAGTGTGGAAAGATTAAAGTTCTTAAATTTTATCATATTACTAAGATTAAAGCAAGAAGAGAAGTAACTAGTTTTGGAGGCAAAGAGTTGGGGGGGGGTAGGGTAAGAACAGGAAAGAAATAAGAGTTTCAGTCTGGGTTTGCACAAGGACAAAGCCACTTAGTTTTTAGATGTTCTTTTATGTGTTTTTTGAATTGAGATGCCGATGCTAGGGTAGATCTGCATTTTGTAGTCCTTAAATATGGAGGCATCTGTAACAAGGGTTATAGTGGTTTTTGAGAGAAAAGTTCCTAGTTTATTGGAAATGGAAAAGGTAACAGCAATATTAGTGAGGACCACATCCAGAATATGTTGGCCTCTACCGGTTGTACTCATTAAGTGATCCAGTAAATTCCTATTTATCAAAACCAAAAATCTTCGGACATACCCTGTATTAAAGGTATAGGTGCTTCAGCTTATAGCTGGGTAACTGAAATCACCTTAAGATAATCGAGTTAATGCTTATGAGAATTTCTTCTAAAACTTCCAGGAATCTAACATGATCAATTTTGAGATATGGAGCAGGGGTCTTTAACACACTTTAAGCTGGTAGCTTATCTTGTCAATTGCAGACTAAAGCTCTACAAGCTCAGTTTATGGATATCAGAGTATCTATCTGGATGAGATGTCATCCTTTTCAAATATGGAACCATGACTGCAGTTTCCACCAAGTCTCTATAACTACACATACATGGACAAGTTTATGATGAAGCAGCATTTCAAGAATGTACAATCCTAGAATTGAGAAGCGCTATCTTAATGTGATACAGTTCAGTGGTAGATGAATTTGCTAAGTAGTTATGTCCTTTAGATGGGATCTGCCTAAAAACAGTACATTGGGGGCAGCATGAGCTTTGGCCAGCATGCAGAACGATATGAACGAGAGATGCAGGCTATCCACTGCAAAACAAATCGGGTAATCTATTACCTTATCCTAGGCTGATACATACTGGGTCTCCCTGAAATGATGCCAGCTATTAAGCCAGTTGTAAAAGCCAATTATCCTGTTTTTATACCAAGGTATCATTCTTGGTGAAGGAAGGATTCCACTCAGGACAAGAGTCTTACCTGCATT
Organism: Protopterus annectens; assembly: GCF_019279795.1. Classification (NCBI taxonomy): domain Eukaryota; kingdom Metazoa; phylum Chordata; order Ceratodontiformes; family Protopteridae; genus Protopterus; species Protopterus annectens. The sequence goes on along the minus strand of NC_056733.1, from coordinate 1,638,704,131 downwards.
TGTCACCTGCCTAGGTTGTTCCAGCACATTTCTTTGCATGTTTCGCAGGGGTTTGTGCCCCAGTTCATGCACCCCCAAATGGATTATTATCATGCTGTAGTCATATATGACACAGAAAAGGTTCTTGAGGGCTCTTGAAATGTCTACAGTCTTGCCACCTGAAAGGCAGCTGACAAGAATCTTATCCCTGTCCAGCCTAGTGACTGGGGAATCTGTATGCTTGATAGTTGAGTCACTAATCACTAATGTGTTTCTGTTGAAAGGGGGTTTGTGATTTTTATCAGAAGCTGGCTTGGCATCATTTGATGACCTATTGTATGCGAGCACAGAGCAGGTAAGTTGTTTGACATCCTGTGAGCCCTGATATTGCACATTCTAGGATACTTTGGCAAAGATTTTCATTACAGCGTCAGCACATGACATTTTGATGTGTTCTGTTTCGGAATGTTGTGGTGGTTGATGTCAGGGCAAGACTATGTAATTCTCACTGCATATCATTGTTCATGAAAGGAATTCCTCCAAATTAACAAGGTATTTACATCTTTCACAGACAGAGTATTCTGTGATAATCAGAAGTTTCTTATCAGTGACTATAAAGCAATCACCACACTGACTTAAGACATCAAGTGTTAAGAAGCTGGTGACAGAAGGAGAACAACTTTTCTGGCCATCCATTTTGTCCAATGATTTGCATTACCAATCTACCTTCATATGGATGCTAATTGAGGCTAATAATACCATAAAGATACTAATGGAGGCTAAGGGAGGCTTGGGGGAATAGTTAAACAAATATCAGTATTATCAGTGAAGATAAGTATAAACTAATTTCTTAAGAACAATCCAGCAACTGTTAACCAGGTGAAGACTTTGTGGCTGGGAAAACTACTTAAGGGTAAAAATGAAAATACCGTCACTACCCACTGTTCAGCCATGACTATTAGCTTTGCTATAATTAGCAATTTAAAATAAAGCATGCAATTCAGCCAGAGCCAATGTTGTTCAGTCACTTAGACATTGACAGTAATTAACCTTCTCTTACAAGAATAATTACTACAAATCCAGGATGACTCCCATTGCTTGGCTAAGATATTAAAAAAAAAAAAAAAAACTAAAGCAGCTACAGTCTAAATGCTTCAAACAACAATTCCAGCAACAATCTAGTGAAATGAAGCTAATGAGATGGGATGAGTTTCAGGTATGACTGAGTACTATCTCTTCTGAAATATGCTGTCTTTAGGATGAAATTGCTGTATTTAAGATATATTCATTTAACATTACAGTATCATTCTTAAAGTTATTTGTTAAAGTTTTGTTTTCTGATTATTTGATTCTTATTTTTACTTATCTGGTGTAAATATGTTACAGTAGATGTCTTAATATGTCTTATAAAAATCATCCTGCTATCTCTGTATTTTATTATATTGTATGATTTTATATGTATGATTTTTGTTTTGTCAATATGAATTGCATTTTACTTCTTATTTAATAAGGTCATGAGTGAAAAAGACTCTAATGGTCCAGTTCAGCTATCTTTATGAAAAATAAATAAAGTGTCACTTGTCTCATGCACTTAAAAGAGACGATGAAGCGGTGTATGGGTTCAAGATTTTTTTTTGTACATAAACATGTCAGGAACTGTAATTGGAACATGTATTTAAGCTAAGTGATTCGCTCATTACTTCAAACACAGTTGCATGTGCATCTCCATTCATGTCTGCATTCAACAAAATGGCACTGTTCTTGCACGTGCTCAGTACTTATATGCACATCCTATCTAGATACAGTGGCTGAATAAGAACAATACACTTAATTATCTATATTCCCCCCTTTTTGATTTGTTCGACTTGCAATAGGAGCATGGGACAATCAATAACCCAGAGGCTCCCTTCACTCTGGAATAAAATCCCAGTCCAGGTTAGGCAGAGTCCCTCATTGACTCTCTTCAAGAGGAATCTTGATGAGTGGATGGGAGATCGTAGGTTTACCCCGGGTATCACTTCTGTGTCACTGTTAGACAGAGGCACAGTATACTAACCTCGAAAAAGGGCATAGCAAAATTAATTTAAAATGGGTGGTGAAAGCCAAACACACTCTGGCTAGGCTTATAAATGCCCTAGGGCAGATAGCCTAGTATGAACCTATGAACCTATGAACCTATGAACCTATGAATATGCTAGATAAAATTTCAATATTAATAACAAATCAAATGGTTCCGTAAAAGCTTTGACTGGGTTTAGCAACAAGGACAATCTCTGGGGAATTCTTCTCAACAGGAACTTCAAGGATAACATCATGATTATTCATGGAGAGTACACTGTCATCTAAAATTGGAACAAGTGTAAGATCACTCTGAGAAATAGTCTTTGGCACAGGCAATCTGCTGTATCACTGGTTCAGAGAGTGGAAGTATATGTCTTTGGTTCCTTCTGAAATATATTCCTTCCAATTGTACAATACAAGATCTCGGTTCTTCACAGATATTCTTGATAATACCCACTCAGTCATATCCTTTAGATGTCTGCATCCTTACGATCTCTCCTTGTCTTAATGGTCTAAGAGGTTTGCTAGATTTATTGAAGTATAACTTTTGTGACTGACATTTTTTTAAAAGTTGAGTCTTGACCACTTTGTTTTTCTTTGCATTTGGAATCAATAGTTGTTTCCTGATCAGCAAGGTTGTTCTTGTCTGCCTAAACATTAACCTCTGAGCAGGTGAACCAAGAAAGTTATCTCAGGGAATGTTTATCGGGTTGAGTAGGTTAAGAAAAATATCGGTACCATCTCTCTTAGATTTCTCTAACAAATGTTTTGCACTTTGGACTGTATGCTCAGCTAATCCATTGGACTGTGGACATCCAGGACTATTAGTAACATGGGCAAAGTCCCACAACTCAGCAAATTTCTTGAACTGCTGACTTGTAAACCATGTACCATTGTCAGATACAACTTTGTGTGGACTACCATGCACAGAAAAATGCCTCTTCAAATTTATAATGAGAGTGCTGGCCATTAGATTAGGAAGAAGGTCAATTTCAAACCAATTTCAGTAAGAATCTACTAGCACTATTCAATGTTGACCATTTCATTCGAAAATATCAGTAGCAACTGTCGACAATGGTAGTTCAGAAATCTGATTTAGCCGAAGTGGCTCTTTTTGTTGGTGTGATTTAGTACTACTGTAAATAGTACGTGCTAGAGTTTCCTTCTCTATATCTTTTGACATAGAATGCCAAAATACTATGCCTCTTGCCCTTCTTTTGGTAGAATCTTTACCTGGGTGTCCATGATGTAAAATCTTGATATATTCCTGTTGTAACGCTGAAGGAATAACTACTTTAGGGCCTTTCATGATGATTCCATCTTCCATTATGAGCTTGTCTCAGTAAGGAAAATATTTCTGTATGTCAATTAGTAGCTTTGTTGCACTGGCCATCCTTGATTGATAACATGTGTCAACTTCTAAAGAACAGGGTCTAAAGCTGTGTGATTTCCGAGTTCAAGATGTGATGAGGAAAAATTTTGACTTCCATGACTTCAAGGTCTATTTGCCCATTGTCATGCTGCTCTGCAGTTTGTCTGAATGCTCTTGACAAAGCATCTGCAAGGTATAACTATATGCCTTTTGTATAAACAATACTGAAATTGTCTTTTTGTAATGTTAACATAATGCATTACAAGCTTGCTGGGAGTGAATGTATTTTTTTTAGAATAGTCACTAGAGGTTGGTGATCAGTCTCTTTTTGAATAAGTTTGCCATAAATATAATCATTGAACTTTGACCATACAAACACTACTGCCAAAAGCTCTTTTTCAATTTGTGCATACTACATCTCAGTTTGAGTTAACGTTCTGGACACATAGGCAGCTGGTATGCCTTCTTGAAGACATGCTGCACCAAGACTATACTTTGAAGCATCGCATAAAGAGTTCCTGGTTTATGAACATTATAATATTTCAATGTGGGTGGACTAACAATTTTCTGTTTCAGAATGTTGAATGCTCTTTGGTGTTAGTCCAACCAGGACCAGCTCACATTTTTGCTTGTCAACTCATGTAACAGTGCTGAAAGTTCACGTAGGTCTGGGATGACTTTTTTTAAATAGTTGACCATACCAAGAAAACATTACAAAGATGTGACATTGTCTGGAACTGGCATCTCAAAAATTGTTGCTTGCTCAGATGGATCTAGTTTTAAGCCAGAACTGGTAAACAAATGACCCACATAAGTAACTTCTCTTAGCTTGAATTTGCATTTCTGAGGATTCAGTCTAAGACTGACTTCATGTGCATGGTCTACATATTTCTTAAGGTTTCTATCATGTTTAGCTTCACTATTGCCCCCTACAATAGTGTCGTCCACTATGATAGCACATGGATAACCTGAAAAAAATTGTATCCATCGCACATTGAAATACTTCACTGGCAGAATTTATTCCAAATGGCATTCCCAAAAAATCTGTACCTTCCAAATGGTGTGCTGAAAGTAGTTAAAAATTAAGATTTGTGATCTAGTGAAATCTGCCAATATTAACTTTTTGCATCTAAGACTGAAAAAACAGTGGCATTTGGCATAGCAGCTCTTAATTCTTCTACTGTGTGCATCAGATGATGAGGACGTTTAACAGCTTTGTTTAAATCTCTGGGATCAATACATATTCGAATATCATCTAAGCTTTTCTTATGAGCTACGACCGTGGAGGATACCCATTCAATTTGTTCTTTTACTGGCATTATCACAACTAAATTCACCATTTTGTTTAGTGCTGTTCTGTTTTTACTTTACTCCGCATTGCTAATGGAACCTTCCTTGCTAATCTGACTACTGAGCTTACTTCATGGTTTAACTTCATGGAATATGTGACTGGTAGCTTGCTGAGCTTGTCTTTGAAAGTATCAGCATATTCACTAAAATATTCTGTGTAAAACTATTGTGGTTGTTTGGACTTATATGGTGGACCACCTTATTAAATTGAAATCAGTCCCATTCTCAAACTGTCTTTGAGGCCTAACAGTGACTACACATGTCTTTGGTCTGTAAAACTGCAAGCCACAGCTGTTCCCAGCAGAATGACATGTCAGAACTACTGCACCATCAGTTTGAATCTCTTCACCACCATAAGCAACTAGCTTTGCACACTTTGTTAAATCATGTTTCTCACCAGCTTTCACCTTGGCAAACATTTGTGCTGATATAACACTGCATGTGGATCCAGTATCTACTTCAAGCTCTACAGGTTTTCCATTACCAAACAGTACAAAATATCTCACCCTTGGCTGCTAATTGATAGTCTACTGCATTAACAGTTTATTCAATCACAAAGACACCATCAACATAAAAAGTTTGCTCATGGCTTTCTATCTGGGTGCTCTCTTTTATTAATAGAGTGCAGCACTTTAGACTTGCAAAGCCTTTTAAAATAATTCCACTTTTTGCATTTCTGACATTGCTGACCAAAAGCTAAGCACTTTTCTCATTTAGGTTCATGGCTGTCCCCACAATTACGACAACTAACAATAAGATTAGGTGCTGTGGCTCCATTCTGCTTATGGTTGAAACTGGGTACTACCACACCTTTCACTTGCATCTCTTTTTTATCTTAGCTTTCTATTCTACACTATCGACATTCACACTGATAGACAATGTATGTATGCTTTTCTCAATCATAAGCATATTTGTGTGCTTCTCTGTCAGCTTGTATATTTGAAAAATCTCTATGGCTTTGTTCAATGTTAAATTACTGTCTCAAAGTAAAATCTTTCTCACTGCATCATTATTAACACCACACACACAAGTATGTCCTCTATCAGCTCATCTCACAAGTCACCAAATCTGAATGTTTTTGCTTTATTTCAAGTCAGTAATGTTTCGCCAGGCTTTTGATTTCTTGTGTAAAACATGTGTCTTTCCATTGTGATATTCATTTAAGGGTTACACATTTCTCTAAATTTACATTTCAAGCACTCAGGGTCTTTCTGTGTTTCAGCCTGTATCACAATATGGTGGTTCTCCCCCTCCCCTGCATACATATGTGGTAGGTGCATACACAAATGAGTGTTCCCTCTCAATGGCTTCTGAGCCTGCTAAATTAAGAAGTATGAATGCCTTTGCACACGTGTCTTTATCAGAAAAAGCTTGTATAAAAATATCATATTCTTGTTCAAACACTCACCAATTCTCAGCAATATTATTATCAAACACCAGCAGTTCAGGTCTGTGAAATCCCTCTGCCATTACAACAAAATACATTTACACATAAGCATAGACCAGGCAATTGTAATTATGCTCAAATGCACAATAATCTTTTTGAGAAGGCTTCACTTTGACATTTCATACACTGTGAACATTCTAGAAACTTTGGATACTTTGAATAGCTTTAATTAATGCAAATAAGTAGCATATTGAAAAGAAATGCAGTCATTTTAGCCTTTTTGTACATTTTAAACATTTCAGAAACTATTTCAAACACTTTTGTATTTATTTTGAATACTTTTATTAGCATGTCACAGTTTCAGACATTTTGTTTATCTCGGTAATTATTTTGAATGTTTTTAATGCTTTGCCACACATTCAGTGACTGAAAAATCATTTAAATGAATTTAAGTACCTTTGAATAACCGGTGACCTGTTTGTGAGTTCATTCCGATATATTCCTCCACTTCTAACTGTTTGCTTCATAGCTTGTGTTTTGCTTCATCTTCAGATACCACTTCTGACACCATGTCGCTTGTCTCATGCATTCAAAAGAGATGATGAAGTGGTATATGGGTTCAAGATATTTATTATACATAAAGATGTCAGGAACTGTAATTGGAACATGTATTTAAGCTAACTCATTTACTCATTGCTTCAAACACACTCCCATATGCATCTCCATTCATGACTGCATTCACTCTGACTGATTGTACAAAATGGCACTGTTCTTGTATGTGCTCAGTACTTATATGCATGTGCTATCAAGCTACAGTGGCTGAATATGAAGAATACACTCAATGTTCTACATAAAAGAAACATTACTAGAATCTATCATTTGATTACAGTATGATATAGTATTATAGTATAATCTTGTTCTGCTTGAGTGCTAACAAAATGTACTTTACTAAATTTATCATTACCGTTTGTTTACTAATTTGCTTTTAGATGTATTGGTGTGCATCTTAATGTCTGATAAACCATTTTAAAATGTTCTGCAGAGTGGTTCTCTGCAAACTTAATAAATAAAGATAATCAACTTTACATAGTTACATTTACTATAAGTCCATGTTTCTGAATCATTTGTACTTTCTACATACTTTACTTAAGAAGACCTTTACTTACATAGCCAAGAAGACTTCATCTTCTGTATTGCATCTTGGATCCATATAAAAATGTCCTAATTCTATTGAATTAATACCCCATTCTCAACAGATTTGTGTAATCTCCATTTTAGTGTATTACAAAATGTTCTCCTTTATGTCAAAGTTTCTGTTTTATTGTTCCAAAATATTGCTCTTAAAATAAAACAGCAATGCTTACATTTACCTAACGTCTATTTAAAATAATCTATTTCATGTATATAAATTATCGAAGTCAACACTCTCAAACTTGTTTCATTTAAGTAAGTTTCCTTTGATGTTTTTTACTCATGCATCTTTATCTCCTTCTAATGAAGATGCAAGATACTGCAATGTAATTCCCCTTGTCAGTAAACTCCTTTCTCCTTGCCTGTTAATTTTTACTAAATTTATGAATCAGTACTATCAATTGAATTCTTATCACTCAGTCTCACTTGAGTGCTACCAAAAATACTTTGTGATATTTCACTTTCTTCTTGTATATAGCCCTTATTCTCTTTATTTGTCTTTTGTCTGCTGTTTCTAAAATATTCATCACATTATGTAACTGCCTCTGCAGCTCCGATGAAGATGTTTTAAACTTTGTGGGTTTTATGGAATTCAAATGACTTTTTGCACTTTCTACTATGCAGGACAGGAGTTACAGTTTTTGCTCTACCACAAGTATTATCTTCTTAAATATGAATGCTAAGTTTAAATAGATGGAGCTAGAAAGATTAATCATTTTGGCCCTTTGTCACTTTGCAGTTAAATTCAAAACAAAACTTTAAAATGTTTCTGCACATTCCCAGTGTCAAAAAGTTTGATTTTTTTTTAATATTGAACATGTTATGGTTCAAAACGTTCATAGGCAGTTACTTGGCATGCGGTCTAAGATACCACGGAGAAGACTAGCCCATTTTCCCAACTGCCCAGAGCACTGTATGGTTAAATGGCTTGCACTCAGTTGCACAGTAGGCACATGGAGGCTAATCAAATTCTAGCCTACATGAAGCAGATGATTAATAGTGCATTGCCTTAAACCTCTGCATTAACTGTCATCTTCAACAAATTAATTATTTTTTATAAGTGTATGCTATTCAGAACTCAATGTATTTATATTGATTTTCCTATTGAAAAACCATTATTATTAGCAGTAGTAGTAGTATGTTACTTTCTGCACAGATTATGGTTTAGAAACTGGGACAGAGTTTTTTGTTCGTTTTCTACTAGCAAGTAAAATTTAACACAATTTCTCATATTTTATTTATTATTTTTTATATATTATTATTTTTATGATAAGTGTAAAATGAACAGGCTGCCCTCTGAGCTGGTTTCCTTTTTTTTTAAATGCACATTTGTAGAAATTAAGTATTTATTTATTTACTCGTTTATTTGCATTTACACACTGGAAAAGTTGAACTGGGCAAAACTCCTTTTTAGTGGAGGCAAAAGGAAGAAAAGCTTCATATGAAACAAATATTTTTATTCACATTTTTTGTAAGACAGCATTTACAAAATAAACATATGATGATAAGCTAAGAGTGTAATATAAAAAAGATAGGCATAACTAAATATTTACATTGTTTATAGGCCAAATAAAAAGCTGTAACAAAACAGTTTACTTCACTACATGGCATTATATAACAAAAACAAGGAAATTAATTATGTGACAGAAACTCTGAGCAGAGTTAGATAAGGAAATAGTAATATTCGCAAGGTATGTAGCTGAGGTTTATGGAGGAAAAAATAGGGGAGATGCTTATTAGAGGAGAAAAAATTATATAAGTTAGAATATATGCAAGACTTTAGAAGAGTTATAGTTGAACAGATAATTGTAATAGAAAAAGTGTATTGAGTAAGAGATTAATATGATATATAATGTGCTTAATGCATGGGTATTAATGCAAAAGGAATAGCAAAAGAAAAGGAGATTATGAATAGTCAGAAGGAGAAATGATTACCCCGGTGGAGATAAACAGTGACAGATGCAGCTGCTTTTGGATAATATTTTAATAACATTTTTTTTCAATAATTTTTATTTATTATTTACAATAGTACAAAACAGCAAGGAAAGAGTAACAAAAACACATATGGAGCTGGTTTCTTTTTTACTTAGTGCTGAAGCCTTTGGTCTGATTGATTATATGTTCAGGGGTGTGCCCAGTCTCTGATACAGGATTGATTTAAAGCTACTCAACAATGCAGATGACATCCTCCTGATTCTGGGGCCATTTGCAATCTTCCATAGGCTGAGTGTTACAAATAATAGATGACCATGCAAGGCTGTTGATTTCAACTATAAAAAGAATAGGTATAACGTGAGTCTGTTCTCAGTCCATTATACTTATTTGAGACAGAAATAGTGAAGCTTAAGGTGGCTGCTATAGGGAGTGAAATATTTAAAGGCAAACTTACAACAGAGCCCCTGTATTAAGTATGAGAGCACACTAGATGACATTAAATATGTTTTTAGAGAACTATAACACTGGATCAGCTGTCATCTTTATGGAGTGTTTACTAATATGCTCATTGGTTGGATGAATGTAGTTAAATTTAGTGTAATGGTAAGGATGCCCTACCTGTTACATGGGTTGTTACTAGGACTAAGGAGAGACTGGTATGTACCTCAGCAAAGAAGTACTCTGTACCAAAGGCTGAAACATCAGTAAGCTTTCACAGAAACAGGATGTCAGAAATCACATAAATTAAATTATGCTGCCTGACCCTAAGCTGTATTATTTCAGCTGCATGAGTAACTCCTTATTTAAGATGTGAGTGAAGATGGGAAGAAAACATTGGTAAGCCTAAACTGTTGAAGGTTGAGAAAGCAATTTATAGGCCTGCTTTTTCACACATGGGGTAAATCGCCTGCAGCAAAGATTGAAAATCTCACCAGTAGGCTTTGGCCAGAAGTATTCAACAAAGATACAAGAATCACTATCTTAAACTCCAGGAATTAAAGTTGCAAGCCAATTTTCATCAGCATTTATTAGAAGATCATGTCAAAGAATGAGAAGCAAGTAGAATTTTGCATAAATAGTGGCTGTTTAGTGCAGAACTGAAAGAAAATGACATTTTGTTGGGTTGTGAGCCTCTGAGTAATAAGATGGCTTTCTGACTGGGTTCATGCCTTTGGATCATCCACTTGCAACATGTTATTCTGGATGATGTGAATTAACACTCTATGCAGGTGCTGTAGTGTGGCACTGATTCTGACACCGGTTTCATGACTGGTGTGAATATTCACATCCACATTAACTCATAAACAAAGCTGGTTTACTTGGAACAATGAGAAGATGGAGCACTAAGACAAGTTACAATGGAGGTGAAGTTGCCTAAGATAAATGGTTTCACAGAGACCACAATACTATTTGAAAAAAATGGAATAATATTTTATGCATGACTGTTTTAATTAATAAGGTTATTCTAAGAGCTAACAGATATAACATTTGGTGTGGAGAGGGAGTAGAATTAAATAGCATAATAAAGAGTTTTATTTATTTATTTATTTATTTGACATTTGTTTACCAGGAAAGTCCAGCTGGGTCATAAGGTAGCTATTTTCCATGGAGGCCCAGGGAGAAAAGTTCCAGATACATAGGTTTAACAGAATAAAAAACTAGACAGATATAATAAAGTCATAACATTCAAGCGCAAATATGAAAACAATGCATTAGTTTTACAGAATGAGAAGTTAACAGACATAATAAAGTCATAACATTCAAGCACAAAATTTGAAAACTACACATAAGTTTGTCATAATAAAAACTTATGGAAAGCCTGATAATAGAAAGATGCAGCACTATTTGCATAATAGGTAATTATCATAACTATTATTAATATTCTAGAGGTCATGAAATATGAAAACAGATTATATTGGTGAGGGCGTAGGATAGTATGAGCAGAGAAGAGTAGGGTATGATAGAGGGGATAGTAGGAATAGATGTAAAAAGGTAGGTGTAACCTCAGGGTTGTATATGTCGAGGAAGGGAGTGTAGGGTAAGTTAGTAGTTGGGATAGACAGAGTAGAGGTAGAAAAGAGTACCTCAGCCTGGACTCATGCAGGAGTAAATACAAGCTTTGTTGAATTATTCTTTCATAGAGGTTTTGAAGGAGTGCAGGTTAGTAACAGTTTTGATAGTTAAAGAAAGGGAGTTTCATAGTTTTGCCACAGAATAGGAGTAAAGGTTTAGGCCTGGGGTTTTATTAGGTTTATAAGTTGTGAGGAGATGTTTGCCTTCAGATCTGAGGTGTTTATTATACACTGAAAAGTCAGTTTTTAGGCATGATTCAAAAAATATTGAGCCTGTCATAGGTAATGACAGTTTTTCTGTAGGTATGCATGCATGCTTGGCCTATATTCCCCTGTTAGTGGCATAGACTGAGGAAAGATTAGGGAAATGACTTGGCTCATAGTGCTAGTGCTGAAATGCTGTAAAAGGCTAGAAATATCAATCTTGTAAACTTAAAAGAAGGAAATAAAACTCAAATGTTTAGCTATAAATAGTATTAAGCAGGCCACGATCCATTGCTTAAGTGTATATCTCCTGTCCATAATTTCAGGGTAGATGGGATATTGTGCACTAGCCTGGTTGCTCTGTATGGGACTAGTATGTCTCATATTAAGAACATGAGTAGTATAGGGTAGGTAATGCTGGGCAGAAATCTGTTTTCCTCATGAGTTACTGAATTCAGTAAAGAGCATTGAGTTAACAAAAGGACAGTGAGGTATTAGGATGCACTGGAAAATAGATTGCAAGTAAAAATAAAAACAAATAGACAATTCACAACAGACAATATAAAAGGTTGGTGTGATTTACCAAAAATTATACACAGGAAGAGCTGAAGATATTTTATGTTTAAGACTGGAAAAAAAGCTAAGGTGTCCAAAAATGTCCCAATGCTATAAGTATGAAGCAGCAGAGATTGACACAGTCTTTTGCATTATTCCAATATGAGAGGGGCACCAATATGTACCTACTGAAAGCAGTTAGCTGACTGAAAACAGGGTAAAGTAGATATATACTGTAAGACTAAGTGGTATCACGGTCCAAATGTTCCTGTTACTAATAAAATAAATAAATAATCCAAAAGAGAAGTACAGGAGCAAACCAAGGCTGACAACAAAAATCAGCATAAATCCAGCAGTCACTAAGGCTTATTCAAGCAGCAGAAGTAAATGCTAGTCCAAACAATAACTGAATCCGTGCCAAAGACAAATAAAATCCAAGCTGTTTTATTGGTAAGCGCTTTCACCCTGTAAGAGCTTTGTCAAACCATAAGAAACAAACACTGCATAAAATCAAGACACATTTTATAAGGAAATAATGCTGATATCTCTTCCTGTTCCTGATTAAGACTTTTCAGTATACAAAAACAATACATGTATATAAAAATGTATATAAAAAACTATATTGGATTAAAGTAGATATATGACCTTCAGTGGGAAATGTCACCAAATGATGGCTCCTGCACACCTGCGTTAATGTCATATCCCAAGTCTACTCTTTAAGAGAATCCCTGATTATATCATGGCTATACAAAAAATGCTATAGTCGGTGAATTAAGTCAGAGTGCTTTTTTGCTACCTAATTTGCAAGCAGAACAGGTTCAAAACATTTAACTATAATAATAATAATTGCATATGGATGACAGTTGTATTTTCTTAACCACATATACATTGCAGTAGCAAAATACTATTATAAATAAATTATACATATGTTATTTTTACTGTCTAGATTACTTTCTGTGTATGTGGTAATTAAATGCTTAGCCCATATTTAAGGTAGCTATACTAATTAATATGTCTCTCTCTCTCTCTGTCAGGGAAAATCAGCAACACCACAACAAAGATTATATATTCCACCTATATATCAGCAATGATCATGACAAACCATGGTCACATTAAGGCATTCATCAATTGTAAAGCTGCATGACTGTTAACCTTGAATCATTCTCCAGGCTGTATGGTTTCTCACTGAACTTTCTGCAAAGACTTTTGCTAGTTATTGGATAACTATATCTACTGATTCTGAATGACATTAGGAAGTATAATCAGACAACTGTGATCTGTCTTGAAAAGACTAAAATTCAAAACATCTAATAGTTAAAACATTTTACAGGGGCTTCACTACCTGGACTCCACCAGTGTGGAAGCCTCTGCCTACCATACCATTATTTCTTACTTATGCTGAGATTGCTGCACATCAGGAGAATGAAAAATCACCAGGTTATTCCAATGCCAGTCTTAGCATAAAAGTAAAACCCGTCCAATTTCTGTTTTTAACTCTGCCCTATAACCTGCCCTCACTTGTTCGTGTTTCCACATGACAATTCTCTGTCTCATTACCTACAGAGCTCCTCACTAGATAATGCTGGAAACACCTCTTTGCTTGGTGGGCTCTCTACTTCTGCAGGTACTTGTGCTGTAAATCCTAAATATACAAAGTGAGGTCCAATGAGGATTCATCATCTAGTGGCAGTGATCGATGTCCTAGAAAAACATTATGCATTGACATTAGTGTATCCAAAACTCCCCCTTACCCTGCTGAACTGCTAAGCTGCAAGGTTCCTGGTCTCCACTAAGGATCACATAGATAGTGATTCTCCTCAAACCTTTTCCCACAGGCAAAGGAGAGCTGGTTATCAGCCATTTCATTCTATCTCATCCAGCTAGTCCTTTCAGTGGCATGGCTTAACTCATTACATCCAAGTGATGCCTCCAGGTGCATCTGCAGTTAACTCCTACTGATGCCTCTAGGCGTCAAACATTGCTTGTTCATATTTGCATCAATAATTCCAAAACCATGCCATGTACAAGGTTTTAAAAGATTTAATCTTAAAGCTTACAGAATAGCAAACTCAGCTGCATTAATATTTGACTTCTGTCTAGTGCAGATAAAGAGATATTAACTGTTGCTTTTATGATATTAATTTATATAGATGTAATTTTCACATTTTTCTAAATATCTCAACAACCAAGTAACACAGACAGAACTCCTTAGCCTCATATGAACGCTCTCAGTTAGATGAATAAAATGCTGCTGACAGTATCCCCCGGATTCTAAAAAGCTTTCACGAAGTGCAAGATTGGTGCAGGAGCTCAAGCAGACAATATGTCTGCCATATGATCCAGGAACAGACTGCAGGGGCGTGCGCAAGCTCTCCTGCACTATTCTTGCATGGACTAAGCCCTGGTATGCAAATTACCCCATTTGCTGGTGAAATCCATGCAAATGAGGTGATTTTGCAATCCAGGAAGCTTGCAACAGTCTGTGCAAGACTAGTGCTATCTGCAGAAATGTACTCGGTTAGTAACCGAGTACATTTCTGCAAAATCCAAAATGGAGCTATGACAACTCCAAATAAAGGCTGTATATCAAGTAGCAAGCATGTCAATGACCAAGGATAAGGCCATTGGCATTGGAAACAAAACAAAAAATAAAAAAAAATTATTTTTTTTTAGCCGATCTCAGCTGTTTAAGCATAGGTTAGCGGTGCACAAATGGGATTGGGGGAAAATAATAAAATAAACCTAAAATAAGCATTCTAACTAAAATCAGTTTACTTCCATGCAAGTCAATGGCAGGCAGAAGACAACCTGGCCAGTGAGTAGTGGCTGCTAAGGGGGGGAGGCTCAGTGTGAGACATGTAACTATGCATTAGCAGGCAATCATATGCAAATGAGGGGAAGGATAATGAATCCCAGTTATCCCCAGCATGTGAGTCAGGTCCCAACAGTGTAAGAGTAGGAATAGCTTGGTGCAAGCCTAGGAGGTAGTTGACATCATGGGTGCATGTGTCAGGCATACTGTAAGCAGATTGGAGCCCTGTGGCTCGGGTTTGCTCCTAGCTTAGCACAGCTAAGCTAGGGGGGGGGGGTGTCTAAACCTGCCCAACACTCTTTACAAAGCCTAAGCAGGTGTGTGTGCCACGCACCAGGTTTTACAGGAAGAAAAAAGAAGTTAAACCAAGAAATAGCAGCAGTGTGTACATTTGGGCACTCTGCGCGGTGCACACACGGGCTTAAACAGCAGTAGGAAGGTAATCAAGGAGAACTAACTTAGCTGGCAGGTGAAATGTGTCAGAATCAGCCAATTACACAGGCAGCAGACCAGCCCATCCCAGAACACTACTATAAACTAAGCAAACACCTTCCCCTGTTTTTTCCCACACTCTACACCACCGGTGTATACAAGCGGGGAAATTTTAACAAACAAACCTACAAAATGAGGAGGGCTGCAGCAGGCATCATAGAACAACATGTGCAAGAGGTTCAGGGTGGTGAGGATGTGAATGCTACTGAGCAACCCATAGTGAGGAGATGGAGAAGAGTGTACAGACCCAGGGTAACCTACCACGGGCTACATGACCTGGAGATAGTGGAGAGCTATAGGATGGATAGAGACCTCCTACAGCAAATTGTTGAGCTGTGCCGGCCACACCTGACACACCAAACAGACCGAGGGGAACCCGTCCCAGTGGATACCAAAAACCTCAGCTTTGGCCGGCTAACAACTTGTTATATTCAACTGGACGTATAAGAGAATTTAAGTACCTTTATCTGCTTTTTTTTTCAAAAAAATACAGTATTTAAATTGATTTTAACTGTGTGGAAAGAATATTTAGCTGAACTGGAAGTTTTCAGTCTGCTCTTCAGTGTGGAAGAAATATTAGCTGAACTGGTAGTTAGTCAGTGTTTGCTGAATTTTGTTATTTGCTAGTAATTACAGGTGTGGGGGTAGTCACATTCTTTGATTTCCTGTCCTTGCCTATTTAAGTGGTACAGTGTGAAATATTTTCTGCTTAAAAACCTCAGCTTTGGCTGGCTAACGACTTGCTATATTCAACTGGACGTATAAGAGAATTTAAGTACTTTTATCTGCTTTTTTTTTCAAAAAAATACAGTATTTAAATTGATTTTAACTGTGTGGAAAGAATATTTAGCTGAACTGGAAGTTTTCACTCTGCTCTTCAGTTAGTCCCACCCACCCTCCGTGTGTTTGTTTTGGTGTTAATCTTAGTGGCCTTGCAGCTGCCTGCCCCTCTTGTAAATTTGTGTTTGGATACTCCTTCTGGGCCCATCTCATTTGCTCACTCAACTGAGTGCAGTGAGATCATATTCTGATTTCAGGCACTCCTACTGTGTACAAAGAGAGCATCTGGGAAACAGAAAAAAAAAAAAAAAAAAAAAATTAAGCTTGTTTCCTGCCTTTCCTGTTAAGTGGTATAGACTATTTGTAGGCTTTTGAGCCCCCAAGCCCTTCTGTGTTGGAGGGAAGCCTTCTAGCTTAGTTTTCTTCCCTATAACTAGCCAGTTTTCTAGTTTCAGCACTCAAATCTGTTTCTTTGATCTCAGCACTTGTTCAGAAAAAAAAAAAAAAAAATTTAATCTGCTTTTACTGTACTTGTGTTTCTACCTACTTTTTTTTACTTTTGCATCATCTTAAAAGTACTCAATTGTATTTATTACTGCTTGGTGTAATTCATTCTAAGCCTTCTGGTTTAAACACTTGGGCTTCGGACCAGTTGTTTTGCACTGAGAGGGTTTATGGTCTGCACTGTAGTGGCAGAACAGGCAGCTTACATCCTTCTAGGTTGGGAACTGCTGATTGAGGGCTCAGTGTCTGTTATTCTAAAAGTGTATTAATTCTGGTTTAAGCACTTAGGCTTTCAGGCCAGTTATTTTACATTAAGAGGGTTCGTGGTCTGCACTCTTGTGGGAGGAGAGGCTGGACTCTGCCCTTCTGAGCTGGGAATTTCTGATTGAAGGCTTATAGTGCATGCATATCTGAACTGCTTCTTATTGAAGTTGGTGCGCCTTGTTTGCTGTGGCATAGACTGGATTCGGGCCTGCTGGATCTAGCTTTGTTTGTGTAACTTGAGCACTAATCCAGGCATTCTCTAAAGTATTCAATTGTATTTATTACTGCTTGGTAGTAACTTGATTAAAGTTTAGCTGTCATTCTAAGTCTTTTGGATTAAGCACTTGGGCTTCAGACCAGTTGTTTTACATTAGGAAGGTTTGTGGCATGCACTGTGGTGGCAGGACAGGTAGCTTTCATCCTTCTAAGTTGGGAACTGCTGATTGAGAGCCCAGTGTCTGTTATTCTTAAAGTGTATTAGTTCTGGTTTAGGCACTTGGGCTTCAGGCCAGTTATTTTACATTAAGAAGGTTTGTGGTCTGCACTCTTGTGGGAGAAGAGGCTGGACTCTGCCCTTCTGAGCTGGGAATTTCTGGTTAAAGGTTTATAGTGCCTGAATATTTGAACTGTATCTTGCTGAAATTGGTACACCTTGTTTGCTGTAGCATAGACTAGATCCAGGCCTGCTGAATATAGCTTTGTTTATATGCTTGTTGTTTGTTTGCTTGTTATTTCCCTGGAATGCTAATTCCACCTAATATGCGGCTTCTCAGCACTTCTGTGGCTCACTAGTGATATCTGCATTGCTTACTGTACTTATTTCCTTGTTTCACTTGAAAGAAAGTTACTGTTTGTCGTTTTTGCATTTAAGTTACCTGTAACACATTGCACTTAAGTTACCTGGCACTTGCTCACTAAAGCAATTATATAAGTCAGCACTAAAAATTAAAAGCACTACACCCTCACTCCCCACTGGCCCTGGTTTTCAATTATTAAGGAATTCCCAATATTATTCTAGCATGTCCAAAGGTCAGTTGTCAATCTCCTCTCTGGTCCAGCTGGTGAATCTGGGAATCTTGAGGCAATGTTACAACTGCCTCATGTACACAGACAACCCTCTCCTCCTCCCAACAAATTCCAACACATGTAAGAGATGCAACCATATAGCCAAACTGGAGGCTAAGCTCTCTCAACTCAGTACTGGCATAACCAGTCAGGAGGAGAAGGAAACCATACTCACTACAATTCCAGTCTCACATAGACCTACCACGACAGCAAACCAAACACATAATCACACAAAAACATACTCAGAGGCTCTAAATAAAGATCTGCTGAAGCAGCAGAGACCTCCAAAGCAGACACCCAAGCAGCCGCTACCCCAAAACAAAACACGTGCAACACATATCTCACAAAGCCAGTGTGCCAAACAGTCACAGCCCTTAAGACTAAACAACACACCTGATACACTTGTAATAGGTGACTCTATCGTCAGGCACACTGACGTCCCGCTCACCAGGCTGAACAAGGAGAGGGTCACGGTGAGCAGCCTGTCGGGTGCTAGGATCCGCCACATAACACAAGCACTCAGGTCACTCCAAGGCAAGTACAAATATGACTCAGTCATTGTCCATGCTGGTGTGAATAACCTGAGATGGACCTCCCTGAACTACATGAAAAGAGACATAAAGGAGCTCTCTGAGCATGTAGCCCAGGCCGGTATGACCCTGACCTTGAGTAGCATCTTACTCTCACCAAGAATGATGCCACAATATGAAGACAAGATGATCAATTTCAACAATTGGCTTAAGTACTGGTGTCATTCAAAGGGGATCCAATGCCTGTCAGCTTGGGATGATATGCTCGACAAGCCACGATGCTTCACTAGGGACAGCTTGCACCTGTCACCCCTGGGCTTTTAGATATTGGCAAAGGCTCTTGCTACCCCCATAGTGCCTTTTTTAGGCAAGGCTCAAAAGACAAACCCACCTCCATAGGTATCACAAGGGATAAGAAACTAAGAGTAATGCTACTCAACGCCAGAAGTCTAAACCTCAAGATGCATGCACTCGAAACTCTCCTTAGCATGGAGAACATCGATATCTGTGCAGTAACAGAAACCTGGTTCAGGGCTCCGAGAGCACCCCAGCACTACCAGGTTATACCTCATACCATGCTTTTCGGCCCCAAAACTTGGACCGAACCACAAAAGGAGGGGGAGTATCGATATTCATCAAAGATACCCACACCTCCAGGTTGGTGGCAAAGCACTAAGCATCAGAGACTATCCATGTGCAACTAACAGTGGGTAAAACTGCCTTCCAGTTTATAGCCTGCTACAGACCACCCTCCCAAACCCAGGAACCCCACTCGGCCTTCCTGAGAACACTGGAAAATATGAAGGTCTCTCCAAACACCATTATATTGGGCGACTTCAACTACCCAAACATAGACTGGGAGCATTACTCTAGCTCCAACACCCTAGCCCAAAGGTTCCTAGAATTTATAAACTCAAATGCTATGGAACAACTTGTTACCACTCCCACAAGAGGGGAAAACATACTGGACCTGATCATCACCAACATGGGGACTCTATGCTCCAGACCAGAAGTGTATCCCTCACTGGTAAGATCAGACCATAAACTAATCTCACTGGATATTCACATCCCGACCCCACCCCCTGCCCAGAAAACCACAGTGAAAAACTTCTCTAAAGCAAATTTTATACTCCTCAAAACTGAGGTGGAATCCTTCAAAGCCCCCGGCCCTGTGGAAAATACAGCCCAGACCACAGAATCCTTTATAAACGCATTCTATGAACACTTTCAGGAATGCATGGATCATGCGATCCCAAATAAAACCAAGACCCAATCCTCCAAAGGCAGACGTCCTGTCTGGTGGACCCCAGCCATAAACAAACTATACAACAGAAGGAGGAAGCTACTAAATGATAAAGCAAAATCCCAAAAAGGGAAGGCATCACTGATCAGTATTAGCAAAAAACTATGGGCACACATAAAATTGTCTAAGGCCAGCTTCGAGAGAAAAATTGCACAGGACACTAAGGATAATCACAAGGCTTTCTTTAGTTATGTTAGGAACCTGGGTGGTAATTCCCAGATATGCTCAGAATTAGTCCAAAATGACAAAAATACACGAACCCACAGACATTGCCAACATCCTAGCTGACAGGTTCAGCAAACTTCTCCCCTCCTCCCACCAAAAGGGCAAATATCTATCCCAGCAGAGTGCTGTCCCCCTGACATCTCAGATGCTCAGGTAAGAGACGCCCTCTCCAAAGCAAAAAACACAGCATCAATGGGACCAGATGGTGTCCCGGGCTGCGTCCTACATGATCTCAGAGAAGAGCTAAACCCAAACATAAAACTACTGTTCAATCTCAGCCTTACTACAGGATATGTGCCCAAAGAGTGGCGTACAGCAACAGTGGTCCCTCTCCATAAAGGTGGTGCCTCAACGGATCCTGGAAACTATCGCCCCATAAGCCTGACTAGCTTGGTCTGCAAAGCTATGGAAAGGATCATCATGGACCTCATAAATAAAGATATTGGGGACCTGCAAACACTGGATCCTACCCAGTTCGGCTTTGTTAAGGGCAGATCCTGCCTCTTAAACCTGGTTGATTTCTTTGAAACAGTCACCAAGGCCATTGACGAGGGAAGGTGGTCCACACAGCCTACCTGGACCTCGCAAAGCCTTCGATACAATACCCCACTCGGGCATTATAGATAAGCTCACCAGCTTAAATATAAACCCCTATGTCACTAGATGGATTGCAAACTGGCTCAAGGACAGAACCCACATGGTTAGAATTGCTGGAGCCATGTCAGACTCCAAACCAGTTACAAGTGGTGTCCCACATGGCTCAGTCCTGGGACCTCTCTTGTTCAGTATATATTTCTCGGAGGTACAGGCCAACACGGAAGGACTGTGGCTGACCAAGTTCGCAGATGACTGCAAACTGGGTGCCATAATCGACTCTCCAGCCGACACAAGCATCCTCCAAAAGGGCCTCATAGAAACAGACCACTGGTGCCAGAGCCATGGCCTCATGCTAAATGCCAAAAAGTGTATAGTCATCCCCTTTGGCAAAAACAAAGTGCCCACAAATTACCACATAGGTGGAAATCCATTAAGTACAGAAGAAGTAATTAGGGACCTGGGGACCCAAGTTGATAGCAATCTCTCATTTGACAACCACGTGGCCAAAGTGGTTAGAAAAACATTTTATATAGCCCACCTAATCATGAAGGGATTCACATCTAGATCAGGGAGGTCATCGTGCCTCTTTACTCATCCCTCATCAGGCCCATAATTGAGTACAATGCCCCTTTTGGGATGTACCTTACCAGACACCTGCAGCAACTGGAAAGACCCCAAAAGTACCTCACCAAGAGGATCAAAGGGCTCAAACAGATGCCATATGCTGCCCGGTTAAAGAAACTCCAGCTCTACTCAGTGGCATACCGCCTGTTCAGAGGAGATCTGTGCCTGACGTATAAAGCCATGTCCAACCTGGAATTAATGGACATGCTGCACCTCAGAAAATCCAAATCCCATCGAGCTACGCCGAGAGACTTGAACCTCAGCACTGAAATAAATAGGACATGCTGGAGGGACAGGTTCATAACCCAGAGGCTCCCTTCACTCTGGAATAAAATCCCAGTCCAGGTTAGGCAGAGTCCCTCATTGACTCTCTTCAAGAGGAATCTTGATGAGTGGATGGGAGATCGTAGGTTTACCCCGGGTATCACTTCTGTGTCACTGTTAGATAGAGGCACAGTATACTAACCTCGAAAAAGGGCATAGCAAAATAAATTTAAAATGGGTGGCGAAAGCCAAACACATTCTGGCTAGGCTTATAAATGCCCTAGAGCAGATAGCCTAGTATGAACCTATGAACCTATATGTAGGCCTAGGTATACTAGCCACAGATACCTCCCAAAGCACAACTGGGGATATCATTGGGATTTCACAGGCATTAGCATCCAGAGTATTCCACCAGTTCCTGGATGCCATGTCAGCACATGCCAGTGAGCACGTATATTTCCTCAACACACATGAGGTGTTGACCAGTAATATGCGTCTCTTCCACCAAATAGCAGAATACCCTGGGGTAGTGGGTGCTATAGATTGCACGCACATATGCATCAAAGCATCACCCGGTGATCAGGGTAGCTCCTACATTGACCGCAGGGCCATCCCCTCCATCAACTGCCAGGTAGTATGTGACGCCCAGGGTATTATAATGAATGTGCATGCTGGCTACCCTGGAAGCTATGACAATTCCCACATATGGCATCTGACATAGCTGTACCAGAGATTTGCCACTGGGGACATCCCCTACGGTCACCTAGTGGGGGATGCTGGGTACACCCTGGAGCCGTGGCTGTTGACACCCATCAGAAATGCAAACACACCTGAACAACAACACCATAATGAGGTTCACGCACAGGCCAGACATATAAAAGAGCCTGTGTTTGGGATGCTCAGGTCACATGGTTCTGGAGTCTGGTCATATCCGGTGGAACCTTGCAGTATTCACCAGCTATATGTACCCAAATTGTTATGGTATGTGCTATGCTACACAATATGATCCTGCGGAAACAGCTGCAGCAGGAACAGCATAGGGCAGGGCCACAGAGCCTCCCTCCAATGCCAAGGCCTGCATAGGCAGCACAGAGTGACCCAGAGGAGGAACAACCTGAGCCTGCCCCAGTAGGCAGAAGGAGGCATGCCCAGTATGCTCTGGCCTTGGCAAAGAGAAAACGCATAGCACATGCACTGACACAGTAGGGGCCCAGGGAATGACACTTCTCTCTGACTTGCACATACAGTAAAAGGGATGCCAAACATGACACTACATGTGCTCAACCATGTGTAGGGAGTGTACTATGTGCATCCAACATAGGCAGCCCTCCACTACCATCCGCTAGTCTGGCACACCCTCAAGGTAAGTCAATCAATCTATCAATTGCCAAATGTAGTAGAATATGCTGTTACCAGTAGATATGGTGTGGATGTGAGCATGCAAGGGAATTGGGTGGCTGAATGTTATGGCAGCAGACAGTAGACACCCATAGTGACACCATGACATCTGTAACACATACTGGAGTCACCATAGTAGCCAGTACTACACAGGGTGACAAAACCCACTGCAGGAAATGTGCTGAGTGACATGTGTGTCCATATGACCCACACATGCCAGTCAGGATGGTTCACATACCCAACAACAGTCTCAGCCAGCAGGACAGGTGTAGACAAACCCAAACAGAGCCTGTTCCATGGCCCCTGAATGATGGCTATGGTTAACCTCCCCACCAGGCCTACACAGACAGACCACAGCAGGGTAGGCAGTGGGATGTTAGTTCTGAAGGGTAGGAAGTCAGACAGTAATATGCAGGGCAACCAAAGCCACGATCTGTAGTACACTGGTATGCCTATAGTCAGCATGATAGTTAGCAATACAGAATGAAATGGAGTACCTGACATACCAGTACAATCATAGCAAATATGTACAAGTGTCATGTGTTCCCCCCACATCCTACATAGTAATGTAATAACAGTCGGGTTTGCCCCCCCAACCCTGTGTAGAAATGTAGAAATAGACAGGTGTGCCACTCCCATCCTACATAGTAATGTAATAAAAGTCTGGTGTGACCTCCCCCAATCCTGTGTAGAAATTTAGTAACAGTCAGGTGCGCCCCCCCCCCCACTATCTTGCATAGTAATGTAATAACAGTCAGGTGTGCCCCTCACAATCCTGTGCAGAAATGTAGAAATAGTCAGGTGTGGTAGCCCATCCTACATAGTAATGTTATAACAGTCCGGTGTGTCCCTCCAATCCTGTGTAGAAATGTGGAAATAGTCAGGTGTGCCCCCCCATCCTACATAGTAATGTAATAACAGTTTGGTGTGCCCCCCCTATCCTGTGTAGAAATGTAGTAATAGTCAGGTGTACCCTCCTCATCCTGCATAGTAATGTAATAACAGTCAGGTGTGCTCCCCCATTCCTGTGTAGAAATGTAGGAACAGTCAGGTGTGCCCCCACCTGCTATACCGAAATGCAGTAACAGTCAAAGCCAAATGATCGATGGATACCCTGCAGAGAAAGCAGGCTACCTGTTGGTGTACAAAACAAAGGTCAGCACTGCAGCACAAACTACCTGGACATGATCCACACAATCAATACAGATGCCCATACTGGGCATGCTCACACACTTAGAGAAATGAAGGCAATGTCAGTCAACAACATACTGAAAGGTCATACTGGGCATGCTCACACACAAAGACATGAAGGCCATGTCTGCAAACACCAGTGGATCAGACATATCTGGCAGTTGCAGTTATTAATGCAGACACTCATCAGTATGCACCACTCATGCCTTGCACACACAGTGAATAGGAATACAGACATATATGTCAGGACAACACACTATAATAAGCCAAAGGTAGACGTACATAGATGTGTGGAAGAGGGTGACTGTGATAAGGAGCCATCCAGGCCTGCCCCACCCAGCATACAGCCAACGGGCCCCAAACACATGAGGTGCAGATGTCACTTACTGCAGATACTAGCCACCACTATCTGTCAGCATTACAGACTATGTGGCGAACGTGCCAGCTGTGCAACATGACTGTACAAAGAAGTAGTCATCTAGCAGATGTATACACATACGTGTGAAATATGACCCCATGGGTGCCTGCATGTGGCATGTCAACCCCTAGATGAATGGGTTATGGCCCATGCACACAAACTGCCCTCCCCATAGTCGTACTATGACAAGTCTGCTGAGGTCATCCAATGTGAAATACACCTTTGGGAGAATTGTTGCCCAGTAATCTACATGGCGTGTCCCCTAACTGTGTACTGCTGTAGTGTGATAAACTAGTTAGGCAGAAGTTCAAACCTCAGACTTGGCAACTGTGTATGAGTGTGTGTCTGTCTGTCTGTCCCTGACTGTGTAGAGAGCAATGCTTTTTAGGGTACACACACTCCCTACAATTCATATACTTAATTGTGGCAAGACTGCTGATGTAACCCACCTAGAAATACATCTCTGGGAAGGTTATAGCCCAGTAATTTCCATAGCGCATCCTATAACTGCGTACAGCTGTATTGTGATAAAGTAGTTAGGTAGGTTTTCTAATCCCAGACATGGCAAGTGTGTGTGTCTGTCTGACTTTGTCTGTGTAGAAAGCAATGCTTTTTAGGGTACACAAGCTCCTTACAATTCATATGCTCAACTTTGGCAAGGCTACTGATGTGACCCACCTAGAAATACACCTCTGGGAAGGTTGCAGCTCAGTAATCTCCATAGCATGTGCCATAACTGCGTACTGATGTAGAGTGATTTTGAACTGTGGTAGCGTTCCATCCCCACCCATGGCAGTTCTGGATGTTTTGTGTGTGGTTCAATGTCTGTGTAGGGAACAAAGCATTTTAGGCTAGTCACACTCAGTACATTTCAAATGGCCTACTTTGGCAATCCTGCCGATGTCATTCATTGTGAAATACACCTTTGGGGAAGGAGTTCTTCAGTAATCCCTGTGGTGCATCCTATAACGACTACATGCCGTAGTGTGATATATACCTCTGTTAGGGGTTTTATACCCACACATGTCAGGTGTGGATGTTTTGTGTGTGTGTCACTGTCTGTGTAGGGAACAATGCATTTCAGACTTTTCACACCCAGTACATTCCAAATGGCTTACTTTGGCAATTCTGCTGATGTCTTTCATTGTGATATACACCTTTGGGAAAGGAGTACTCCAGTAATCTCTATGGCACATGATATAACGGTGTAGTGCTGTAGTATAATAAACTAATTAGGTAGGGGTTCTACTCCCAGAGATGACAGGTGTGTGTTTGTAACTCGTATCTTCTGTGGAGGTGGTTGTGAGTGTGTGGCCAATGTGGAGTGGGTTTTGCATATTTCTTATATGGTGGCCCTACTATATATCACAATATCCACCACACAGGGATAACAGATATGAAATAGCTGAGAGGTTGGGGTGCAAAGCCATACCCATACATGTGACATCAAGGCCAGGCAATCACAGTTAGCAACCCCAGTATTACTCAGAGCACACTTTCAACCCATGTCTCATACACACACACATGCCTAAGCAACAGCCAATATGTGGGTAATACACTGCTTATTGGCCACTGATAGTAACTATGGGGTTATAGCAGTGGGCTACAGGGGGCATGGCACCCTGTCCATCTGTCCAATATGCACATACATGCAGATAGTGCACCTTCCCCATGTTCCCCAATGGACACCTGCAACACCTGTGGTGCCATCACATGTGACCCACAAAGGACATACAATGGCTGACAACATGCCCTGTATTGACAGATGCCACTGACACCAGGGAATGCCATTAACATGCTATCAATGTAGGGGCAGGGTAAACCTGCTGACCATTACCAGTTCCCGCCACAGGTGGGCAAGACTGGCACATCTGATGATAATCTGTGTTCACAACATGGGCCAGACACCCCAGGTACAGTTCCACATGTCATTGTACATGCATGTGGAAGGTATGCACATCCCAGACACCGTCCATGTCATGAACTAAGAAACACATACATGGCAAGAGATGCACTGCATTGGCCACACACAATAGTCACCCAGATGACTGGATGAGGGATACAATACCCACCTGTGTGGGCAACTGCAGACACTACAGCCCTGAGCCACAATGCAGACCATTGTCATGTGGCCTGATGCCAAGTTATACCCATCGCCTAGCCTCGTACAGCCATCTGTCACAGTCGACCACCACACATCCGTGCAGACATGCACACATGCATGTCAGTACTGGCACCCTGTGTGCTTGTGTGTGTTGCATGGTGCGTATGTTCACATCCACTCTCCATACAACCCCCAGGAGCATACTGAAGCATGTTGTCTGATGTCAGACACCTCCCCATACCCTTTGCCCATACAACCCCCATATGACCCATGTGGTGCATGTGATACCTGCACAGTGATGTGTTGTGGCAATCCCACTACTGTTGAGTTGTAATCCTGGCCCTGCTAAGTGTGTCAATGTGTGTGCATCCCTGTGAGAGTGTGGCTGTGTTGATGCTGGCACCTGTTCATGCAGACAGGCACATGTATGTCATCTACTGTATAGCTACCGTATCCCTGTTGCAGATGTCACTCACTATCACATATATGTTCTGAGGGCTCCACAACAGGTAACCCATGTGGCGCATCCAATAACTGCATAGAACTGTGATAGCACTACATAGTCATCAGGGGGTTGAGACTCTGTGCTAGTAGGTGTGTGACACAAACATGCATAAGTTTTACTCCCCACCCCTCCCTGACTTGTCTTTGCCTCTGTCTGCTTCTCCCACTCCCTCTCTGGTGGATGTAGAGACCTACACCTGCTTTGCTTAGGCAGCAGCATGTGTATTTTAAGTGATGCTCATGATCAGCTGATGGCCTCTGAACGAATTGCAGCCCTCCCTAGCTGATTGCATGTGGAACAGCTGTGGTAACATTCCCATAGCCAATTGCATGGAAACACACTCCAATATCTGGGAACATCATGTTGGTGTTGGCCCTTTTCATTCACTGTGAGCAGGAACTAGATCAGTTGTTTGGCAAACAGCATCTCAGATGGATTGGGGATTTACCTCTAATAACATACACTGTGGAAATAAGGCAACACACAGGAGGGGGATGTGCCTGACCTAACTAAAGACTGTAAGTGCTGCTATACTGCATTTAGAGTAATGTTGGTTTAACAGTGTGTCTGTGGATATGGCTGTCCTACAGGTCTCAATACCTGCCATGTCAGTGCCCTGTTTATGAGGAATCCCCTTCTGCAAGGTCATCTGCAGACTGGGCAGTGTGTTATGGCTTTGGTTTCATGTGTTACCCATGGAGCATCTATCTGTGGATTGCAGAAGGTAGTGTGAGGATTGTAGTCTGTAGATGGTGAAAGCTGTGACAGTTACTGACTTCAGATCCCTCATAGGACATATGCTGGAACAAACCCTGTTACAACAGAAAATGTATGAGCTCTTCACAGCCACATGTCAGTATTGGCCCTATGTATGTGCTTCCAGCCACAACTCTGTCAACCTTTGTACATATGTCATGCATGAAGAGGTGCATATGTGCTGTACACCATAATTAGTGTCATCATATCTGATAACAAGCCAGTGAGATATCAGACTGCTACACATGTTATGTACAGTAGGATTTATATTTGATGATATAACCTGGACATTCTGTGGATGTTTTTACAGTACTGAGGTCTGTGTACTTATGGTGAATGTCGACAGTGCGTGTATTGTTAATATGTACTTTAGCCTGTGTACAGACTATCGTAGATGTCATTGTTCTAGGTCACGTCCTATCTGATGTTACATGCTACTCCACTGTATGGTACTGTATTGGTGTACATGTTTGTAGGGCCATACACACATGTCCCATACCACGTACAGCCATCAGACCAAACTGTGTAGCAGCCCAGTATATGTAGGGTCAGTATGTGAGTGGCACATATGAGGATGGTGTTGAACAGATAGTCCATATACTGTAATATTATGCTAGCTTAACATATTTGGCTGTGGCTGTGTTCACATTGGTTGTGGTTATGCACTTTCACACTGGTGTATCTTACCCTGTGCTGTGACATGCCTGTAGAGCCTGCTATATATGCAGGTACATGTGCATTCCCCCGTAGGATATGTAGGCCAGTGTTGAGCCAGTCTGCCTGTAGCCTGAACAGTACATTGTTACATGCCTAGCAGCTTAGTGTACTTACCCAGTGAGATGTCATGTGCAGATACTTGCCAGATGTACTGCTGCTGGGCCTCCCTTAACAGTCATGTATGTCAGACATAGCAGTGGGATGCTGTACAGATGTATGTCAATATCTAGTGGGTAGTATGTGGCCATGGCACCCCTGTATCAGTGGTTATTATGTGTCAGGCCAGACAGGGGTGTGTGAATGCATAACCTATGGTGGCAAATGTATACCAGTCTTTATGTGTTATACCCATCTACATGGCTATCTACATCCATATTGTCAGGCATGGTACACATGTTGTGCACTAAGGGGTTATGTGTATACCTCTGGACTGTACAGAGTGTGTCAGAATGTCCACATATATTGGCCAATATCTCTGCTGCAGTCCACATTGGCATTATGTGCTAACAGTGGTACTTTACTATGATGTCCTTAGGATGTCTGTCAGTAGCCAATGGCACACATGTTATAAGCAGATGTGACCTCTTACACACACCATGTCTGTAAAGACAATCCCAATGACAGTAGCAGTAGTCTACTAATATACCTGTTATACATACCTGACATCCCCTTGCAGTACGACTTTGGGACTATACAGGCTGGGGTAGGGCTACACTCCATGTTCAGGACATATGGTGGAAATATATGTACATATAATTATCCAGATAGCTATATATATATATATATATATATATATATATATATATATATATATATATATATATATATATATATATATATCATGATCCATGTGTAGTACTTCCAATTACCACTGTCATGGCAACCACCTACTATAAATCCCTACATCATGTGGGCATGGTCTCTTTACATTTCTTGTGTGATGGACATCCTTCCTGTGTGTGAGCATCAGTGTTACAGACAGCAGGTAGCAATACCTTTTACAAGAGAACCGGCACACTCATTTGTAGGATGTTCCAGAACTACAGACAGAGTGTGAGCACAGTTGTGTTATGCTTTGTATAGTACTGGTGCTACAGGGTGTGTGTGTACATACTAGTTTACCTTGGAATGCAGTCTGTCTGTATAGCTCTCAACTGTGGGCCTATCCTCTTGGTGGCCAGAGGTGTGCTTATCATGTTTTGTCTGTCCACCACACAGGTCCTGTGTCAGATATTTCACTGGCAGTGTGTGTGTTGAGTGCTATTAGTACATGGCTACATCTATTTCTGTTTCTAACCTCAATTCCCTGACTGAGTGCATGTTGTAGACTATCCAGTAACACCAGCAACTTGCTTAGTGTATGGCAACAGTTTTCCACATATGTGCCTGTATTCCAGCCTCTGTCCTCCACCTACATACCAAGCTTTGCACATATGATATGCTGTCGGGGGTTGTTCTGTAGTGGGCTGTGAGTATATCACATTGCCATTGCTGCCATCAGTCCACTGCTGTTGTATCCCCCACGCATACGGTGGGGCTGGGACCATATATGTGTAGGTGTCACCTACACAATACATGTGTGTCTTTATGCACTCCAGAGGCCAGTGCATGTAACGGTGGTATATGGCCCTGTATTATTGAGTCTAGGGGGGGGAGCACAATAAATGACCTAGGCTGTTACAAATGTGGGGTATCAAGGGTGAGCTGCCTTAAGGTATCTGGATGTACAGTACCTTATATTTCACCTATATTTACATTACTTACATAAATTGTGTTAATGCAAGCCTACTGCCTCCTGCCATACAGACTGCTCTGTTTGTCAGTGTGCTTGTGATGGTGTCCGTTATGCCTTGTTATGTAACAGCTACAACCCATTTGGTCACATGACATCTTTACCACCTAGTGATTTTGTATAGAGTGTAGCTAGAGGCAGCTGATCTATATACCTGCATTACATACTGTTGTGATCATGTGGCCGAGTCTGTCTTCACTATTGTACAATTTGAAGGGCTTGGCCTGGACAGCAACAGTTGTAAACCTTTCTAGACTACTGTATTAGTATAACTGTTTCACAGTTGCATTACTCTGTTTATATGGATGTCAGTGTCTGAACAGCTATATGACATGGCATATAGAACTGTAATAGTAGACAATTAAAGGTTTTCCATTTCTGCAAACCTGTGTGTGGTGTTTTCTCCTATGACCTCTCAGTGGGTATATGTTGCAGGCAACTATTGTCATTTGTATGGGTGGCCCATATAGTGCCCAGTTGTTTAGGTGTTAACTGTAGGCATAGTGGCTGTTCCATATTGTGTGCACCTTCTACATATGTATCTTACTGTACATATATCTGCGTGTGTATGTGTAGTCACATGTATATCTATAGATATGTATATATGCATGTATATCTGTATCTGCATATCTTTGTCTGTGTATCTGTATCCTGGGGATGTTGAAGGCTTCCACATTTTACATTTCCTATGGGAGGCAGACTGTACTGCATGATATGTTACCAATACCAGCCTGACATCATACAGGTGGAATGTAGCACTGTTAACATCTTGTGCCCATGTCATGTCAAGTCCTGCATATGGGATCTGCAACACTTGGTAATGTATTGCAGGGCGGACCTGTTTGGCTGTGTGGGGGATGTGCATTTGTACAAGACGTATAGTGTGTGGGGCCTCTCAACCCCATTAACGGTGCATGTGGACATATGTGCTTTAGTTAATCTGCCATTGCTATCTACAGATGTATGGCCATATATACCTATGTAGATATATATATCTGCTTATATATATATATAAAACTATGTCCGTATATACTTACATAGATATATATCTGCGTACACATATGTAACTTGCTGTGTATATGTAGACATATAGGTGTAGACACATATATGTGTTGATGTAGGCATTTGCATGTATATATGTTCATATATATTACTATATATGTATATATTTTTAGAAATATATATGTCTACATATATAGATATGTTGTATCTGTTTAGATAGTAATATATTTGCACACACATACATCTAGATGTTGGTATACATTCTTTGTACTGTTGCATGACTGGACTAGATGATATGTTTCTGAAACATCAGATTTATTTATATCTGACATGGCTTAGTGGTAAATCACTTTGTCTATGGTGTGCAGGATCCTGGGTTCAAGACTTGCAGGAGCTGTTTATTTTGTTGCTGGACAGAACATGGGCCATTGGATACAGCATGGTTAAGGCACTTTAATGCAGTTGTAAGTGGGTTTGCACAGGTTTGCGCGGAGCTAAGCAGTACTTTCTTCCAGTTACAGTTTCTTACACTCAGTTAGCTTCTATGTTGCTTAATCTGTGTAGGCAATACTTACCTTTGTGCAAATGCACTTAAACATGCTTACTAGTGCTTACATATGAGTACTAATGCTTATTTGTACTTAAACCTGCTTATTAGTGCCTTATTCATTATGACACTGACACTTCACATGTGCATTTCCTGCAGTACTCCAGTTCATAAATATGTTTTTTAGTGGGTTTTGCAACAAAAATCTTGGTTTTAATGTCCTTTGCCATGTAAAATAGACTGTGCTGTATTTAGGTCTCGAACCGGGAATGTCTGCTCATTAGACGAATGCTCTGCCCACTACATTATTGCTGTGCTGCTTCAGTTGCATATATCTTCTTTGTTATCCTCTTCAGCCTTTTAAGCTGCCATAACCATAGCTATGCAATGGGCACAACCTCGCACCTATGGTTAGCTGTACTCGGATTTAAAAAAAAGAAATACAAGGGTTTCTTTTTTCATTTATATGTACTGTTGCTGTTGTACACATGGGGGACTGTTGGTGGGGATATGAGGACACCTATGAGTGATCTCGCTCATTTCTTAACACCTTCTGCTGTTCTACATTGCAGGGGCATGTTTATTCTGAGAGCTCTGCTCTCAGACATGCCCCTTGCACTTGTACACGCTCCGTGTAAGCCTAGGAGCTCGGGCAGCATGCCTTGTTAATATGCATGGTGCACTGCCATCCTGCTTATAAACGGGTGCTTCCATGCAGGACTAAGCTAGTCCTGCATGGAAGATTAGTGAATTGGGGGTATGTGTGTATCTTGATTGATTGCTGAGATATTGTAAGGTGTTTACAATATATTACAAATGTAATCATTACTGTGTTTACTGTGACTTAAAACATTCAGTTTAAGACCTTGAATCTAAAGAATACTACCACTATAAAAATAGTTTATGCTGAAGAGTTTAAGAGTTTGCCATTTATACTTCTTTCATAATCCCTGTGGTTCCAGATATATGAACATTTGTTTGACATATGAGGACATAATTTGATTCTGTCAAAAGGCTTAGGCTGTGCCCATTGGAAGTTACAGTACAAGCTTCCTGAGCTCCACTGGAGTGAATGAGTTAAATAGAGTATTGTGGAAGAAGTATCTTGTTAATTAAATCATTGATTTAGTTATTGTTTGAGTTGTGATTGGGGTTTTCTTTAAGTGTGTGCTCTATTTAAATGTATGTTTTTGTTTTTATACTCCCCTGAAACTATGTGTCAAGGTACTAGAAGATGAATAATGTTCAGTGAGTCTTTGTGTCTGTTGTTTTTCATATTTTGTACAATTATAGCCATTATATATAATTACAGCTTCTCTACAAATGGCACCCAAACATAGGAAATATAAAACCCATCACATCCATTTAAGAATTCAGACATAAACCCAAATAATTCCTCTTCACTGCTGAATTTGTACATACTTCACCAACCAAGGCATCACATTAAAACCTCACTATGCCCACATCACTAACTACCCTCCCTATCCTAATACTAAACAAGTCAGTCACTAGTTAAACACCTCACAGATATTACCACAGGCATCACCACACTTCCCCATGAGCTCTGATCTAACAGCCTTCACTTATTTATAGCTTCTTCTTAACATTAGACTCCAATGCACTGTGAGCAGCAATGCTAATTGCATATTCATGCTGCAGACTGCA
Source organism: Protopterus annectens (assembly GCF_019279795.1). Taxonomy (NCBI): domain Eukaryota; kingdom Metazoa; phylum Chordata; order Ceratodontiformes; family Protopteridae; genus Protopterus; species Protopterus annectens. The sequence continues at coordinate 1,638,670,470 of NC_056733.1, read as the reverse complement.
TTTAAACATAAATAAGCACAGTTTCATTGTTGGCAACAGTGTTGCCAGGCAGGAAACCAAATAAAGCAACACGGACAACAATCCTGTTTACAGCAGAGCACAGTTGGTTACCATGTTTGTGTTGAATGGCACAATGATCACCAGGGCTTAACATATGTACATTTCCATAGCACTCTGTCTCTTAGTGTAAGAAATCTGGACAAAGCCCAATATAATGGGGGGAATAATGACCCAGAAATAGTGACATATTCTAGATATTTGCACGTTAGTAATGTGCTAGAATAACAAGATGTTTGTGTTAAAATGCATTTTCTGAAGGATTTAATGTCTGAAACTCAAATGTATGTAATTATTTAGTGACATCAGTCCTGAGATCATCCCAGTGATATGGCAGAAAACAACAAATTTGATAGGGAACACACCAAAAAATATAAGGCAAAAGTCTGAACATACTGTGAAAATCTGGGCAGTGGAGAGGTATGATATATATATATATATATATATATATATATATATATATATATATATATATATATATATATATATATATATATATATATATATATATATATATATATATATATGGTCCTAACACAGTTTAGGACAGTGCATACAGTGCAGAGTATTCTGAATTCCCATTCCTGGCATTCTGTCCTGATGTTGTGTCAATGATCTGTAAGGGTTCATGGACTACCATGTAAAATACACACTCAAGGAAAGTGTATGCATTGAATAGTGACACACAGATGAATTGTAGGAATGAACACAGGGAAAGAGGATAGGTAAAACAACCTAATGTACAGCAGATTAGGACATGTGAATGGATGACAGGTAGCAGCATCACCAACCACATATCTGTATGCTACAGTAGGGACTGCACATACCACCAGTAATCTCATGTCTCTGACATAACATATGTGATTTAGAATGATAAGAGAAGATTCTGCACAACACACTTATGCAGCTATTATGACATGTCTGCACTCTGTTAGGGAAATCACTCACAACATGTAGACATATATACATATATATAGGCTACTACCCACACTGTCACAACTGTTACCATACCATTAATGTTGTTAGACAGCTATGTATGCACTGTGTGCATCACTAGAACAGGTATCACACATGCATCTGGTGTAACAGCTTGACAGGGTTTCCGCACAATCAGACACTAATGTTAATGCCACAAAAATAATACATAAGTATGGCCAATAAGATATGCGAAAGTACATTGAGCAAAGGTGGTACACTTCAGTTACACATCACTGGAAGATGTGTATTGAGGTATGTGATGCCCGTGCACTGGTCCAGTAATCAAGGAGCCTCAATCCTCACCATTAACACCAGTGAGGGATGTTCGCATTGGGAGGATAACAATTATACACACAGTAAAATACAATTTCCCTTAAGAGCACACAGAGCACAGTCAGTCTAGGGCTGGTTTCTCCCTCTCTCTCCAGATCCCCAATAAGACTCTCCAATGGCACAGCTATAGGGGTAAGATCTCAGCTGAGTGGTCAAGCCAAAACCTCCAGCACCCTGTCTGTCCAACCAGTGCTTCATGTTCCTGCCCAAGTAGCTGGCACACATACACACACACACACACACACACACACACACACACACACACACACACACACACACACACACACACACACTTTGATATTTGATTTATATACAAACACACAGACACTCCTTAGGAAGGCTGGCACAGGTTTGCTAGCTATGCCCCCTTCTGCCCAGACTATAAGGTAACACTGACTGCCACCAACCACTCTTATCAGCTACTTTAAGGTCTTTCTCAAAGGGTGACCAATTCCACTGTGCAATGTTACTGTTATCCAATAGGAAGATGTGACGTGAACTTTTAAGGCTATTCTAGAGTGGCCCATACAGTATCACCAAATACATGCAAGTACTGTAAAAGCTTAAATTATCTCTGCACAAAATCATCCACAATTAAAAGGTTTAAATATATATTAATAATAAATAATAAAAACACAAGACAATACTCATTAAATCGGCACAGTGACAAAAGAGTTCCGAACCACAGAAAGTATTTTAAAGCAGCATTGTAGGACAGTATCACATAAATATAGAAAACATCTAGACTATTCTTGCTATTTCCTGTCTATCTCTAAGAGAGATGCTAAGATCTAATTATTACTTACAGAGCAAAGCAAGTGTCTGTGATGTTGTCAGTTCCAAAGACAAGATACAAAATGCCCTCACTTTCTCTGAGATAGTTCTTAAATTAATAATACACATTACTGCTGAATCATTTCAGATTACATCATTCTTGTCACCTCTGCTTAAGTTCCCAGGCTAACAGAACTTCCAGCAGGATGCACTGTGGTTACAATTTTGAAGCTCAGTAGAGAACATATAAGTTAATCATAACGTAGTTCTCTTACATTTGTACAACAAGCCAACAAATCCTATCAATATTTACAAATGACATAGGATTATTTACAAAATTCTAGCTGGGCTAGCAGTGTCACATTTCTCACATTTCTCCCCCCAATGAGAACTCAATCTAGTTTTTCAAGTGTCCCTTGAGGATTGTTTCTTGAGAGGGTTGAGCCTAACTGGGAATACCTTACCCCATTCCCTGTCTTGAGAGCTCATCTGCATTGGCATTGCTAATCCCACTGTGGTACTACACTGACATATCATATGCCTGCAACCCTAGGCTCCACCTTATTAACGTGGCATTTTGCTGGCTGGCTTGATGTAACTATGTTAGAGGATTGTGATCTGTAACTACAGTGAATTTTCTTCCATACAGATAAGGCTGAAGTTTCTGCAGTGCCCACACTATGGCTATACATTCCTTTTCTACAGCTGCATAGCATTCCTCCCTGGGTTAGAGCCTACGACCGAGATAAAGTACTGGGTGCTCTTCTCCCTCTGAAGATATCTGGCTAAGTACAGCCCCTACCCCATGGTTGGAACCATCCACCTGCACAACAAATTATTTTCTGTAATCTGGACTGGGTAACACAGGGGGTCCTCCCAAACCTTATTTAAGCTTCTGGAATGCCTGCTCACATGCTGGAGTCCACACTATCTTATGTGGGCTGTTTTTCCTTGTCACATCTTGAGGGGAGCAGCTGGTACTATAACTGGGCACAAACTTTCTGTAGTTCCCTGCTCTCCATAAGAATGGCCTTGCCTGCTTTTTGGTAATAGGTGCATGCCATGCCTGAATGGCTTCCACTTTGGCCGGTTCTGGCCTAATCTTACCACTCCCCACTCTATGTCCCAGGTAGGGGAACTCTGCCATACCCACCTGACATTTGCTGGGCTTAATGGTCAACCCTGCCCTCTGTAGTCTGCCCAGCACCTCCTGGACATGCAGAAGGTGCTTTTGCCAGGAATGACTGTAGATGGCAATATCATTTAGGTAAGCAAGGGCAAAATCTCATTCTCCTGCTGGGATATGATCTACCAGCATCTGGAACGTCACTGGGACATTTTTCATCCCAAAGGGTTGCAAGGTTTTTGTGCTAGTATACAGCTGAGCAAGCTCCTGCCTGGTACCCTGCAGACTTCTACAGCAGCAGAGAGACAAAAGAGAGACTTTGGAGTGATTAAGTATCATTTTTCTGCATTTTCCTGCTGCCTTTAGCTAATTCCACCTAAAATGCCAATTTTCTAGAGTTTCTGTGATTTAAAAAGCTTGTTTCAGCTACATATTGTACTTATTTTACTGCCTGCACTTTAACAAAGTTATTTTTGTGTTTAAATTACCTGTTTAACTGTTGTAGGCTACAAACTCAAGTGTGATAGCCATTTCTGTGCATTTAAAGTGTTTTTTTGATTGTATCTGCTTTATTTTCTGAAAAAAAAAAAAAAATATATATATATATATATATATATATATATATATATATATACTTGTTTTCCTGCCTTTATAAGCTAGTATAGTCCAGTTTTCAGGTTAGTGCTGAATTCAGGGCTGTGTTACAAGTTTCTGTGTTTGCACATGCCTCACTTGGATAGAAGGAAGTTTCTCTGTTCACTGTGAGAAAGGGAGCTTTGAGCAGCCTATCTGTCCCTGGAGGAGTGGTTTCAGCACATAAATTAGTAATTTATTAGCCATTTTGGGCTAATTTCTATCTCTTTCATTTCCCTTCTATAAAACCTGCATTTGCAAGGTTTTTGTGCTAGTGTAGAGCTCGGCAAGCTCCCGCCTGGTGCCCTGCAGAGTTCTACAGCAGCAGAGAGACAAAAGAGAGACTTTGGAGTGATTAAGTATCATTTTCTGCATTTTCTTGCTGCCTTTAGCTAATTATGCCTAAAAAGCAGATTTTTCTAGAGTTTCTGTGATTTAAAAAGCTTGTTTCACCTACATATTGTACTTATTTTACTGCCTGCACTTTATCAAAGTCATTTTGCATTTAAATTACCTGTTTAACTGTTATAGGCTACACTCTCAAGTGTGATAGCCATTTCTGTGCATTTAAAGTATTTTTTTGATTGTATCTGCTTTATTTACTGAAAAAACAAAAAAATATATATACTTGTTTTTCCGCCTTTCTAAGCTAGTATAGTCCAGTTTTCAGGTTAGTGCTGAATTCTGGGCTGTGTTACAAGTTTCTGTGTTTGCCCATATATTACTTGGATAGAAGGAAGTTTCTCAGTTCACTGTGAGAGAGGGAGCTTTGAGTAGCCTATCTGTCCCTGGAGGAGTGGTTTCAACACAGAAATTAAGTAGTTTATTGGCCATTTTGGGCTAATTTCTATCTCTTTCATTTCCCTGCTATAAAACTCGCATTTGTGTGGTTTTGCATGCCAGGCAGTGCCAGTTAGTTAGGGTATAACTATTCATGGCTCCACAAAGTCTACTTTTCAATTTTTCCCTTGGAACTAGACAAACTTTTCAACTTAAGCAGTCAAATCATTCACTTGCTCAAAACTCATAGCAAGCATTAATAAACCTTAGCACTAGATCCCCCTATACTGTAGAGAAGGACAAGGCTCTCTATTTGACCTTACCAGCCAATCAGTAAAACAGTTCACTGTACCTATCCAGGCATGTCCAAAGGGCAGTTTCAGGTATACTCTCCTGTCCAACTGGTGAATCTGGGCATTTTGAGGCAATGTTACAATTGCCTCATGTACACAGACAACCCTCTCCTCCTTCCACCAAACACTAATACATGCGAGAGATGCAATTATGCAGCCAAACTGGAGGCTAAGCTCTCTCAATCCGAGACTGGACCAGGCAGTCAAGAGGAGAAGGGAATTACTTGCATCACACCACCAGTCTCACATAGACCTATGAAACCAGCACCGGCAAAAAACATGCATAAATACACAAAAACATACACGGAGGCTCTAAATAAAAATCTGCAGAAGCTACAGAGACCTCCAAAGCAGATATCCACGCAACCTCCACCCGCCCAACACAAACCATGAAACACATACTTCACAAAACCAGTGTGCCACACAATCATAGCCCTTAAGGCAAAATAACATACCCAACACACTAGTAATAGGTGACTCTATAGTCAGGCACACTGATGTCCCACTCACTAGGCTGAACAAGGAGAAGGTTACTGTTAGCTGCCTGTCAGGTGCCAGGATCTGCCACATAACACAAGCACTCAGGTCACTCCAGAACAAGTACAAATATGACTCTGTCATTGTTCATGTTGGTGTGAATGACCTGAGCCATACCTCCCTGGACTACATGAAAAGAGACATGGAGGAGCTCTCTAATCACGTAGCCCAGGCCGGTATGACCCTGACCCTGAGTAGCATCCTGCTCTCACCAAGAATGATACCATGGTATAGAGAAAAAAATTATCAGTTTCAACAATTGGCTAAGCTTCTGGTGTCATTCAAAGGGGATCCAGTGTCTGTCAGCCTGGGATGACATGCTCGACAAGCCACACTGCTTCGATAAAGATGGCTTGCACCTGTCATCCTTAGGCTTTCGAATACTGGCTAAGGCTTTTGCCACCCCCATAGTGCCTTTTTTAGGAATCGCTCAAAAGACAAACCCACCGCCGTAAATAGCACAAGTAATAAAAAACTGAGGGTAATGCTACTCAGTGCCAGAAGTCTAAACCTCAAAATACATGCACTCGAGACACTCCTCAGTATGGAGAAAAATGATATATGTGCAGTAACAGAAACCTGGTTTAAGGGTCCAGTGAGCACCCCAGCACTACCAGGCTGCAACTCATACCATACATTTTGGCCACAAAACCCAGACCAAAATACAAAAAGCAGGGGAGTATCCATATTCATCAAGGATACCTACCCCTCCAGATTAGTGGTACAGCACAATGCTTCAAAGATCATCCACGTGCAACTAACAACGGGCAAAACTGCTATTCAAATTATAGCTTGCTACAAATCACCCACCATGTCCTAGGACTCCCACTCCGCATTCCTGGAAACACTGGGAAACATAAAGGTCCTACCAAATACCCTGATATTGGGTGATTTCAATTACCCAAACATTAACTGGGAGAACTGCTCAAGTACAAACTCCCTTGCCCAACATTTCCTAGAATTTATAAACTCAAACACCCTGGATCAACTGGTCAACACCCCCACCAGAGGTGACAACATATTGGACCTGGTCATCACCAACATAGGCGACTGGTGTTCCACACCAGAGGTCAACCCCTCGCTGGTTAGATCTGACCATAAACTAATCACTCTGGATATCCACATTCCGCCACCACCCCCGGTCAAAGAAACCACTGTGAAAAACCTTTCAAAAGCAAACTTCACTTTACTTAAGACCGAGGTGGGAAGTTTCAAAGCCCCAATGCTAAAGGATAACGCTGTCCAAGCTGCAAAATCCTTTACTAATGCACTCTATGGGCACCTACAAGAATGCATGGATTGTGCTATCTCAAACAAAACCAAGACTCACTCCTCCAAGAAAAGAAAACCAGTCTGGTGGACCCTTGCCATAAACAAGCTATACAATAGAAGGAGGAAACTAGTACAGGAAAGAGTAAAATCCCAAGAAGGGAAGACATCCCTGATCAGTATCAGCAAGAAACTACATTCCTTCATAAAATCATCCAAGGCTAGCTTCGAAAGAAAAATTGCCATGGACTCCAAAGATAACTACAAGGCATTCTTTAGCTATGTCAAGAATCTAAGTGGCAATTCTCAGATCTGCTCGGAGCTGGTGCAGAATGGAACAAAATACACTGAACTGACCGGTATAGCAAAAATCCTTGCAGACAAGTTCAGTGCAAACTTCACCCCCCCCCTCTCACCCCCAAAAGGGCCCATAACTATACCAGAAGAATGTAGTGCCCCTGAAATTACAGACACTCAGGTTAAAACACCCTCTCCAAAGCCAAAAACACAGCATCAATGGAAGCGGACGGTGTCCCAGACTGCGTCCTACACGAGCTCAAAGATGAACTAACCCCTCACCAAAACTCAGCCTCTCCACAAGCTATGTGCCCACAGAGTGGTGCACAGCAACAGTTATTCCACTCCACAAAGGTGGAGCCACAACAGACACTGGGAACTATCACCCTATAAGCCTGACTAGCTTGGTCTGCAAAGCTATGGAGCACATCATCATGGATCTCATTAACAGAGACATTGGAAACCTACAAACACTGGACCCTACCCAGTTTGGCTTTGTTAAGGGCAGATCATGCCTCCTAAACCTGGTGGACTTCTTTGAGACAGTTACCAAGGCTATAGACAAGGGAAAGGTCCACACAGCCTACCTAGACCTCGCAAAGGTCTTTGACACTATTCCCCTCTCAGGTATTATAGACAAGCTCACCAGCCTGAACATAAACCCCGACTTCATGAGATGGGTTGCCAACTGGCTCATGGACAGAAACCACATGGTAAGAGTTGCAGGAGCTAGGTCTGACTCTAAACTGGTTAAAAGTGACGTTCCCCAGGGCTCAGTCCTAGGACCCCTCCTGTTTGGCATATACTTCTCAGAGGTAAAGGCAAGCACAGGAGGACTATGGCTGACCAAATTCGCAGACAACTGCAAACTAGGGGCTATAATTGACTCTCTGGCTGACACAGACTTCCTCCAAAAGGGTCTCACTGAGACAGACACCTGGTGTCAAAACCATGGCCTCAAGCTAAATGCCAAAAGGTGCATAGTCATCCCCTTTGGAAAAAACAAAGTACCCACCAACTACCACATAGGTGGTAGCCTCCTAAATATGGAAGATGTAATAAGGGATCTGGGGACCCAAGTAGATAGTAACCTCTCCTTTGATAATCACATTGCCAGAGTGGTTAGAAAATCCTTCTTTGTGGCCCACCTAATCACAAAAGGGTTTGCATCCAGATCAAAAGAGGTCATTGGGCCCCTCTATGCATCACTCATCAGACCCACCATAGAGTACAATGACCCATTTGGGATGTACCTTACAAGATACCTGCAACAACTGGAAAGACCACAGAAGTACCTCACCAAGAGGATCACTGTCCTCAAGCAGATGCCCTATGCAGCTCAACTAAAGAAACTCCAGCTGTACTCGGTTGCATAACGCCTACTCAGAGGTGACCTCTGCCTGACATACAAGGCCATATCCAACCCAGAATTGATGGAAATGCTCCACCTAAAGAAAACCATATCCCCTCAAGCCACACGCTCCAGTTATCTAAACCTCACTACAATAATAAATAGGATGTGCTGGAGGGATAGATTCCTGTCCCAGAGACTTCCCATGCTCTGGAACAAGATTCCAATCTATATTAGGCAGAGATCCTCGCTAACCCTTTTCAAGAGAAACCTTGACGAGTGGATGGGAAACAGAAAGTTTACCCCAGGGATCACTTCAATGGCTCTGCTGGACAGAGGCACAGGGAACTAATCTAAGGGGGCAGTGAAAGCCAACACATTCCGGCTAGGCTTATAAATGCCTTCAGGCAGATAGCCTAGTACCTACCTATGAACCTATGAACCTATAAAGGTCTTCTTTGTGAACTAGTACAAGCCAAAAGGAGTCACAAAGGCTGACCTCTCTCTATCGATGGGAGTCAAGGGCATCTGCCAGTAACCCTTGGTAAGATCAGTGGTGGTAAGATACTTAGCCCCATCCAGCTGCTCTAGAGCTTCATCTGTCCTAGGTATGGGGTAAGCATCTGACTATGTTTGACTATTTAATTTCCTGTAGTCTACACAGAACCTGATGCTGCCATTGTTCTTGGCTATAAACACCACTGGGTAGGCCCAGGGACTGCTGGACTCCTGAATTACCCCTAGTTTCAACGTTTCCTGCATCTCCTCCCTCAGAGTCTGTTTGACTCTCTCAGGCACTCTATAAGGGGCCTGCCTAATAGGTTTTTGGGGTCCTGTATCCATCTGGTGCTGCACCAGGTGGGTGCACCCTGGTTTCCCACTGAACATGTCTCCAAACTCCTGTAACACTGCTCGAATGTCTTGAACCTGGCTTGGGGATAGCTGCTGGGACATTGCTACCCCTTCCACTGAGGTGTCAGTCCAAGTCTCACTGAGGAGATCAGTCACCAGATCTCCCTCAGACTCCTCTTGCAATCCACTGCAAATACTCAGCACAAGGGCTTTCCTATCATGGTAGGATTTCATCATGTTAACATGGTACAATTTGTGCACCTGCCTCCTGCCTAGCAGTTCTACCATTTAGTTAACATCACAGACCTTCTTTTCCACCTTGTAGGGTCCCTCCCAAGCTGCTGGCAGCTTGTTGTGTCTGACAGGAATAAGAACTATTACTTGCTGCCCTACACCATACTTTCTAGCTTGAGCATTCCTGTCATACCAGACCTTTTTCTGCTGTTGGGCTTCTTCTGCCAGGTTCTCCTGAGCCAAGCTCATGAGTTCCCTGAAGCTTGTCCTGAAGTTTAGGACATATGCCACAACAGACTCCTTGTGGGAATCAAACTCCACCTCCCCACTCATCTCAAATTAAATCTCAAGGCCCTCTCACCTTATGCATGTACAGCAACTCAAAGGGTAAAAAACCTGTGGATTCCTGGGGACCCTCTCTGTAAGCAAACAACAGATGGGGCAAATATTTGTCCCACTCCCCTCTTAAACTGGTCTGCAAATGCCCATAGCATGGATTTGAGTGTAGAGTTTAACCTCTCAACAAGACCATTAGTCTGGGGATGGTAGGGGTGGTCTTTAGCTGCTTCATCCCACAGTACTTCGACAGACAAGCCAGCAGGTCTGACATGACACTGGCCCGTCTGTCAGTCAGTATTTCTTTTGGGAAACCTACCTTTCTGAAAATCTCTACAAAGCATTCACCACCTTTTCTGCCTCAATGGAAGACAGAGCCACTGCCTCAGGGTATCTTGTAGCATAATCTACTACCAGTAGGATATACTTTTTCCCTGTGGAACTCGGGGTACTCAGAAGCCCCACAGTATCTATAGCTTCCTTCTGAAATGGCTCCTCAGTCACAGGCAAAGGCATCAAAGGAGCTTTCACTTTGTCTTTTGCCTTGTCTACCTTTTGGCACTGCTCACAGGTCCTGCAATACCCTGTTATATCTCTGGAAATTCCAGGCCAATAGAAGTTCTGTATAATATGTCTCTTTGTGCATTTTATGCCCATATGACCTGCAAAGGGAATATCATGGGCTAAGGCTAAAAGCTCCCAGATGGTAGGCTCTAGGCTCTACCGACTGCTGTATCCTCTCACCTTCTAGCCCTTCATCAGGGGTCCACTCTCTATACAGTAAACCTTTGTCCCAGTATACAGATTCCCCCTTCACTTGAGAATCAGGTGCTTCACTAGCTACCTCTCTCAAATCAAGCCTTGTAATGTAGGGTCTGAGACCTGAGCCTTTCTCAACTCTGTCTTTGTAACCCTTCCCAGCTCCCCTTCCATAGGAATTCTGGTATCCTCTTCTGACAGAGTTGCCTCACTGTCAGCCTGGGTACTACTACTCACCTCTGTCCTTGCAGTCACTCTGTCCAAGGGAACATTAGTACCCACAAGCAGCTGTGGATCATCTTCAGTCTCACTGCTACAGGACAGCTCTCCCCCTCTAAAGTAACCACTTCACCAGTCCTTGCTGCAAGTGCGCAGTCTGTCTGGGACTCCCCCAGGCTACCAGACCCACATGCTTGTCTCCAAGCCTGATTGCATGTAACTGCATGAATGCATGTTACTGCATTATCAAAATCATTCCCTATCAGGACATCTGCAGGGATATCCTCAAGCACACCTACATGCTGGCTTCCTTTTCCATCCTCCCAGGCAAGGGGAACCCTAGCCAAAGGTATTTGGAATGGGGCCCTCCTAAAGCTCTGACTGGAGTATAGTGACCAGGCAAGTAGTGCTCCTCTGTAAACACTGCAGGCTTCATAATGATTGCCAGAGGCTGTGTCCCTCTTAGCAATGGCCTCTTTACCATTCACTAAGATAGGATATACCCTGTTGTGGTAGTTTAGCACCCTTGTTGTCTAAAGACAACCTACTGTTGACATTTTGTCATTCCTACTACTGGCTCTCCCACCTTTTGTTCCCCACCTTGCTTCTGTGGACATCTATATGCTACATGCCCCCACTGGTTGCATTTAAAACATTTAACCCTAGGTCCTGGACATGTACCTGGACTAGTGGTTCCTCTGCTACCAGCAGATTCTGTTAGAGCAGTCTGGGCTGCCCACCATGGCTTCCCTTAGACCCATGAGCAGCACTATGTGTACTTTTCCTGTGCAGGGATGCCCTGCTTGCTAGGTATAGGTCTCCCTCCCCCCCAACTCATCTGAAGTAGCACATTGTCTATCAGCTAACCGGATCCTCATGTCCTCAGGCAAATTTCTAATGGCTTGTTCCCTCACCAAAAGGTCTGCCAGCCTTTCAAAAGCAGTGACCTGACATCTACTCACTCACCTTTGAAAATACGTGCTTAGTTCAGCAAAAATATTCACACACACTTTCATCTGCCTTGCGTCTATTCTCACAACATTTTTTCCTGTAAGCTTCAGGTGTTAGCTTAGAAAATTCTAGCAAACAGTTCTTTACAACATTATAATTTAAAAAGTCATTATTATACAGTTTGGATAGAACATTTACAGCTTTACCATGGAGTAAGGGGGTCATGAACCGTACCCAGAGCCCTTGGTCAACATCATATTGTTTACATACCCTCTTAAACATATGAACGAAACTATCAAAATTATCTCCCTCTGTAAACTGTGGAAGAAATTTACTGACCTTTGTTGTTTCTGGAGTTTGGCTACTCCCTTCCCCATTACCTCAAAGACTCTGTTGAAGAGTCAGCGTCTCCTTTTCATGTTGCCTCTGCCTCTCCTTCTCCTCAGCTTCCAGGGATAGCAGTTTCTCATTCTCCTCAGTCTTTAGATGTCTCAGTCTCTCTGCTGTTTTTATTTCCAAATGTTTGGTCTCCAATTCAAGTCTCTTTAGCTCCAGATGAATTTTTAAGTCTTCTGTAGAAAGGTTGAGCTGTTCATTCTCTGAGTGTTGTACATCTCCATGGCCAGTCTGATCATCCTTCTGGCTGCTATTCTCTGATGCAGCTGTGACCAAAGCTGCAATCATGCCTGCCTTAGTCAGGTTTCCATGCACCAGTCCTTTAGCCTGGCACATCTCAGCCAACTGGCTCCTTGTCAGCTTGCCATACTCTTCTGCTGACATGCTTGCCTGCTCTCCCTGACTAACTAAGCTAGCAAAAGAAATAAAACAATTGTGATCTGAACTCTGAATGTTCACTACATGGCTGATTTAGAGTACAAAAACACCTTCAGTGATTACTGTACACAAGCTACAGGAATTCAATATCCACACCACTATAAGCCAATTAATATGTGATGTGGCTAACTCACCACTATCAACCAATTAATATGTGATGTGGCTATCCCACCACTGCCAAACAATTAATATGTGATGCCCATGCCCTGGCCCAGTAATTAAGGAGCCTCAATCCTCACCACTAACACCAATGAGGGACATGCAAATTTGGAGGATTACAAGTACGCACAGAGTAAAGTACAATTTCCCTTAAGAGCACACAGAGAACACAGTTTGTCTAGGGCTGGTTTCTCCCTCTCTCTCCAGATCCCTAATAAGACTCACCATTGGCACAGCTACAGGGTTAAGATCTCAGCCGAGTGGTCAAGCCAAAACCTCCAGCACCTTGTCTATCCAACCACTGCTTCATGTCCCTACCCAAGTAGCTGATACACACACACACACACACACACACACACACACACACACACACACACACACACACACACACACACACACACACACACACACACACACACACACACACATACACACACACACACACACACACACACACACACACACACTTTGAGATTTGATTTATATGCAAACACACAGACACTCCTGGGGAAGGCTGGCACTGGTTTGCTAGCTATGCCCCCTTCTGCCCAGTCTATAAGGTAGTACCAACTGCCACCAATCACTCTTATCAGCTACTCTAAGGCCCTTCCCAAAGGGTGATCAATTCCACTGTGCAATGTTACTGTTATCCAATCGGTAGGTGTGACCTGAACTTTTAAGGCTATTCTAGAGTGGCCTATACAGTATCACCAAATACATGCAAGTACTCTAAGAGCTTAAATTATCTCTACTCAAAATTAGCCACAATTAAAAGCTTTAAATATATTTAATAATAAATAATAAAAGCACAACACAATCCTTATTAACATATCACAGCAACAATAGAGTTCAGAAATACAGAAAATATCTTAAAACAACATTGTAGGACAGTAACACATAAATATAGAAAATGTCTAGACTGCTCTTGCTATTTTCCTATCTATCTCTAAGAGAGATGCTAAGACCTAAGTCTTACTTACAGAGCAAAGCAAGTGTTGGTGATGTTGTCAGTTCCAAAGACAAGATATAAAATGCCCTCACGTTCTCTGAGAGATAGTTCTTAAATTAATAATACACATTACTGCTGAATCATTTCAGATTGCATCATTCTTGTCACCTTTGCTTAAGTTCCCAGGCTAACAGAACATAAATTGTAACCTTCCTTTGTGATCTGCAGCTGCCAGGAAGTCACAGAGCAATAAAAGACACTTTACATGTGAAACTTAGTAATTCTCTCTGTCTTAAGACAGTAGAAAGAAGTTCCTAGCCTAGACATCCTATCTCTTAGCTTGAGATCATACACAGTCATAAAACTCTTTACTTCTCAACTTATTTTTTAGAGCATTGCAAGTTAACTCTGTATATCTCAATTTCTGCTATGAAACATACATTTACATAGGCATAGAGATTATATACAAATTTCTGTTCTTTTCCAGCAGGGTGCACTGTGGTTTCAATCTTGAAGCTGAGTATAGAACATATAAGTTAATCATAAATAGTTCTCTTACATTTGTGCAACAAGCCTACAAATCCTATCAATATTTACAAATGACATAGGATTATTTACAAAATTCTATCTAGCTTGGTGGCAGTGTCACATTTCTCACAAGGTATGTGAAGAAGGGTGCATTGTACTCAGTTATTGGTATTATGAAGGCTGTGAACTATGGCGGTGTTGTGGCCTCTGATGTCAATGTCCTTCACATATACAGTGGCTCTCTGACATACAAGGGAGTAGCCAGCACTGTGGCCATATGCTGGGGGATGTTCCAAATATCATCTACCCCAAGACACAGTTCATAGTTATTGGTCTGATTATAGGGTGTGAGGTCTACATTATGCTTGGATTGTGTGTTTTCCTGATGTAACAAATCCTCCCATCTTTTTGTGTCATTGAAGGTGTTGTCATGGCTGTGGCAGCAATCTTTGGTGGGTGTGTTGATACTGCCCGTATTATAGTATTATTACAGCTGGAGTAAATGATTGCCCACAACCTGTAGTCCTTCAGACAGCTATTGGGACACAGGATGTGTATGTCATTACTGATGTCTGTGACTTAAATAATGGACAGCAAAGGGCCTAGCAGACAGTCCTGATGTAAGGACCTGATAACTGGACCTGCAATATAGTTCACTTTATATATTTCAAACTATATATATGCTATGTATGTAATCCACTGGTCTCCCCTCTTGGTGATATAGGTGTTTATGGCCACATCTGACAATGTTGAGTGAATACCTCAATGTGGATTTGTGTCAAATCCATTGGGCTTGTCAAGTTCAAAAGGATGATAGTGTTGTCATCATGCATGTCCTTAATGACCTCTTTGAGGACATCTAACATATGTAACAGACATGATATAGCATTAACAACTCACACAGGTCTGTTGCACACAGCTAGTATATTATTAGTTTTCATTTAGTAAAAGGTCCATGATGACATGTTGGCCTACATCACAGATGAGAAGCATCAGGATGTGTCTATAAATGCATCCATTGGGTGCTGCCCCCCCCCACTCAAATGGATATATGTTGATGTACACCCTTCTACTGGAACATAATCTGTGTGGAGGGTGTGTTGAATTGTGCATTCAAACATGTCAGGAAGTTGTACGTGCTGAGTCATGCAATAGGCAATCTGTGATGTTGTTGCAGCTCATTGATTCTGTGTGATACATCTGGATGAAGGTGAGACAATGTGTACTGGTTATCCCGATGTAGCCTAGGGTTTGGTCACATTCCCCATGCAGGTGTCATTGAGAAACTCACCCAGTGGAGGATTAACCTTTATGTCAGTAGATGGATAACCAAATGGCTCACCAAAAGAACACATACTGTGGAAGCTGGTGAATCAACTTGTACCAGTACAGCTGTCACCATTGGCGTACCCCAGTAATCTGTGCTTGGCCCTTTATGTTTGGACTCTATTCCTTGACAGTTCAGGCTGAAGTATATGGCCTTTATCTTACCGTGTTTGCTGATACTTGCATACCTGGGTGCAATCATTGAGTCCACCTATGCTGATAACATGCTACAGGAGGGGTTAACACAGACAAATGATTGTTGACAAAGCCACACAGTCTGCAAATAAATGCAAATGTGTCTTTATTTTCCTCCTTTTGCAAAGTGGAATTCCCTGTTAATTGCAACATTGACAACAGTCCTGCTACACTGAAACCCAGTGATGCAAGTACTGGGAACACACATAGATAGCAATCTGAACTTCGACCACCAAGTGTCTACACTGGTATTGAAAAGCCTATGTTGTACACATCATAAGTCATGCTATCATATTCAGATCTGAGGATTATATTACAGCATTACATTCGAACCTCATCAGAACACTAATAGAGTATAATCCTCTCTTTTGCATGTACCTCACCAGATACATGCAACAGCTGAAGAGACCACTGGAGTTTGTCACCAAGAAAACACAGGGCCTACAAACTATGTCATGATGTATGTGGATAGCCTGAAAGTCATGTCACTCTTATATGTATCGTATAGCATGAGGTGACTTTTGTCTGGCCTCCAGGCCAGTCTCTGGTCATGCTATGGTGGGAATAGTGCACATACATAAATTAGATATAGCTGATGGCATCAGCAGTGCCTGGTGAGGAGATTATGTTAATAACAGTGACCCACATGCTGGTGTAAATGGCTTTTTCTAGTGTCAAACAACAGCACAAACACATACACCCCAGTTGACTGCAGTGAGAATCAAACCCCTACCTAAGTACACTGACTGGAGAACTCTGGATTTATGGAAAGTGCCACAGCTTAAATCTCGCTTAGATTGTCACAGACAGAACTTTACAGCTGTTGACATAAGCAGTGTCTGGTGAGGAGACTATGGTAATAACAGTGTCACAAGGCTGCAGAACAACTTGTAGTGGATGACGTCAACACTGGATGTAGCAGAAAAGATGTTGGGAGGCCTGTATAGGTTCATAGCTTCATAGGAGTTTGCTAGGCTAATGACCTAGCACCTTTACTAGCCAAGCCATGTAAAACCCCAAGTACCCTTATTGAGCACAGTTAGATATTTGTTGTTCGCAGAGTGATTTTCTGATCAGCACCAACTGCTCCTGTCCATGAGGGATATTGTTGCCACCCCTGGAGTGAATTTACAATCACCCATCCAGTTGTTAAGGTTGCACTTGAATAGTGTAATTGAGAAGCACTGCTTCACATGCAGAGGCAGCCTACTCCAAAGGAACAGCACTCACTGGCAGATATATCTGTCTCAGCATATTTATTTATTTTTGTTTTATTTATTTATTTTACATTTGTTTACCAGGATGGTCCGACTGGGACAGTGCCCATTTTTAGTGGATGCCCAGAGAGAAAAGCTCTAGTCTAAGCTTACATACAAATTATCACAATAAGTAATAGAAATTATAAACAAAATTGACAAAAAATGAGTGTTAACACATTTACAGGATAAAAATACAAAAACAAAAATATATACATATTATCAAATAGAGCAAGACTTTAAACACTTGAATATAGACAAATATATGGTTGAATTTATATATGTGGAGGAACATAACATTAGCTAGGAAATTAAGCAGAGAGAATCACTTAGGCATAGTTAGTTCTATTTCCATGGTGAGAGTTGCAGCTAGGAATGTAACTACTTATAGAGCAGTAGTGTTGTTAGAAGACATACGTTAACAGAGTTAGTATGTACAGCCTAATTGTATAAGTAATGCTAAGTTAATAATTAACCTGGAGTGTTACATGTGCAAAGCCAGGATTCAAATAAGTGTCTTTTGAGAGATATTTTGAAAGGATTAAGATTGCTCATTCATCTAATACTACTCGGAAAGGTATTACAATTTTTAGCAACAAAGTTAGAGTAAAGAGAGTTGCCTGCTGTATTGGATACTTTGGTTATTTGGAGTAAGTCTTTGTAAGATTATCGAAGAGTACAAATGTTAGAGTAGGGTTGTGGAAGATATTTTAGAGAAGGTACATTGTCAGGATTGTGCATTATTTTGTGAGCCATTATTAACTGGTTATAGTTCAGAATATGAGGTAGTTCCAACCAAGAAAGATGTTTTAGCATTGAAAGTGATGGATTGAATGTGTGGAATCTGTTGCAAATTTGGCAATCTTATTATAACATGATTCTAATTTACTTACTTCTGAATTTTTGAGGTTGGTAAGTATGGGGATGCATATAAGAGTGAGGAGAGAAGGTGGGGGTCACACGTTAGCTTGTGATCTCTGGAACAAGTTATTCTTGTCCCATTTGATTTGTGGATGTCCAGCATTTCCAGTAGTCAGTAGTCTGAGACTGATTTGTAGGCCAGGGACAGGTCGCCTCTCAGCAACCCATATGATACTGAGTACATTGACAGGGATCAGCCTGTTTCCATGTATGTTATGTTTTGTAGGCCCTGGATTCTCTGGGTCAGAAAACTCTGTGGCTTCTCCAGTTGCTGCAGGTGTCTAGTGAGGTACATACAGACAGGAGCACTATACTCAATTAGTGGTCTGATAAGGGCCAAGTACAGTGGAGCTAAGACATGCCTGGTCTTGGATGCAATGCCCTTATTTATAAAGTATGCAATATAGAATGTATGTCTTACCACTATAGACACATAATATTCAAAGTTCAGATTGCTATCAACCTATGTTCCTGATGTTTGGTAAAGAAATACCCCTGCTAATTATGATATACATAGCACCCCTTTAAGCTCAAACTCAGTGGTGTGAGCAGGGGTATTTCTTTATCAAAGGGGACAAGGAGGCAATTTTTTACAGTAAGTTTCAGTCTGTGAGTTTGGCACCAATCATTTGCCTGTGTCAGCCTTTTCTGTAATATATTAACATCGTTGGGGGACTCTATATGATTGTGCCCAGTTGACAGTCATCTGCAAACTTGGTAAGCCACAGGCCATCTACCTTCGCTGGACTTCAGAGAAATAGTTTGCAAACAGTAGAGGGCCAAGCACAGATCCTTGTGGAAGTCCACTGGTAACTGGTCTACTGGTAGAGGTCGACTCCCTGACTTTGACAGTGTACATTCTGTCTGTGAGACAGTTAGCAACCCATCTAATAATGTATAGGTTAATTCCCAGATGGGAGATTTTCTCTATGATACCTTAATGGAAGATTGTGTGAAAGGCCTTGGTTAAATAAACATAAGTAGTATGTCCTGTTTTATCCATCATCCAGGGCTTTAGGGATATTATCAAAGAAGTCCACTATGTTTCATAAACAAGATCTACCCTTGACAAAACCAAAATGGATTGGATCAAGAGTGTTGAAGGTCACCTATGTCCCTGTGGACAGGGCTCACGATGATTCTTTCCATAGCCTTACAGATAAGGCTGGTTAGGCTTAAGGGTCAATAGTTCCCAGGGTCAGTTCATAGATTCATAAGTGTTTACTAGGCTAACGACCGCAAGGGCCTTTTTAAGCCTAGCCATGGATCCCAAATCTCTGACAAGTTCTGATATCTTTGGTAAGTGTAAGCAGGGGCCTGGGAGATGAACCATTTACAGATTCCTTGTTGGATGTACATAGGCATCTTCAACTGTGAAGATAGTTCTAGTTCTTCATGCTACCAGCCTGATGTGGATTGCATATCACACAATATTTGATATTAATTTATGTAGTGTAATTGATATATATGTGTGAAAAAGTACTGACACACCAGGGTTGCAGTGCATGTGGGGGAGGCAACACATGGCTGCAACTGTGAATAAGTGACTTATTGTTAGATATGGCCTTCAGTTTGTTATGTTTCCACATGTAGTTTATGGCATAAAGAGTAAATGGACAGTAAACAGCACAAATACATGCTAATATTGACTTTTCATAAGGCAGCGATGAACAGCAGGTTTGTGCACTGGTTGGCAAAGTGTTTGTGCATGTGAGATACACATTTCCAATACTTTCCCTGTTTGCACATTGCTAAGAAGTGCACAGATGTGAGCTGCATTGCTAAAAGGCTGACAGTTAGTATTGAGTCTATGAAACACACTTGCTGTGTAACTGAATCTGTGGCAGCAAGTGTAAATGCATTAACACAATTATTTTTGAGCACAGATGATACTGGGTTCGAATCCAGGTATATGTAATACTTTTAAATAAACAGCGATAATACAATGACATGAATTCTTTATAGTACATATGTTGCTGTGTGTTAGCACTACAGCGGGGTTAAGTGACATTGCATGGAGGTAACTGCAGCATTGTAAAGCTACTCACCATCGCTTGGTATTGGTGCATGATGCCAAATTCCGCACAAACATAGAGGCCAAAAACTGAAGGGGTCCATTGCTTATTCTGTTACTTATGTGTGTTGTGTGTGATTCTGTTTTTTTTTTACCAGATTATAGGTGTTAAAATGGGGTAGATAGGAAACTGGTGAAATGGGGAGCAAGCAGGAGGAAGAGCAAAAATAAATCAATACAGCAATGTGCAGGAGCGATGCAGAAAAAAATATTATATCTATCCATTTTTTAAACAGTAAAGATTCATAATATGTGCAGAATATTAGCTGAATTTGGACTTTCACCTCCACAGAGAGGGGTGACAACAACATAATCATGTTCTATAGCCAACTGGACCAAATTAAGTGTGTCAAGATGACAAGTGTGTGAAATGAAGTGCGATGTATGGGACTATATTTCTTTCTGGGACACTTGCACATTTTTTTTTCAGTAAGAGAGGAATGCTGGGTAAGGGATGTAGGTATTTCTGTGTCATGGAAGTTAAGTAGGTGAGGAAGCAAATGCAAACAAGAAAAACAAGACAAGACACAGGGATGGTGAGGGACACAAAAGGTTGGGGGACACCAGGATTGGGATGAGGGAGGGACAACACATGCTCATGCCCATCAAACATGGACACAGTGAGAATCAAGTCCTCACCCACTTGACTGTCATCACTGTCCCCTTAACATTTTATTTATTTTTATTTATTTATCATTTGTTGACCGGGAAAGTCCGACTAGGTTCCTCAGAGCCTGTTTTCAGCGGAGGCCCGGGGAGAAATGCTCCAGATGCATGTCTACATGAGGTAGAGCAGCCTCACCATCTGGCGTAGGTGTACACCAAAGGTGCAGTGCATGACCCTACACATCAACCCTGGCATATGCCAGTGGGTGATAAAATCCTCACCTTTGCCACTGCTCCCAGAGGGTACCACTGCACTAGCTTCCAGGGCAGTACTACTTGAGAGCAGAGGTAGTGCAGGGCCAGCAGAAGCAATGCTGTCAGGTTGGATCCCAGATTAGTTGGGCATTTGTGCTGGAGCCGGTGGAGCAGGGGTGGGATGATCCACTGGGGTTAGCCTACCTCACTGTGCTGTGTACCATTTAGTGATTTGGCACACATGGATGACATGGAAACATTTTGACAACACATAATAGAAAATAAAAAAAGAGAAATAAGGATTGGGGTGAGAGAAAAAAAAATAGTACCATCATATGTGATATACAGTGAATTAACACAATTAAACAACTATTTTATCTGAGGTATTAAATTTAAGTATACATCCTAACAAGTACAAATAATACCTACAGATTGCTGAAAGTAATCCTTGAAATGTGCATATATTGCACATATGTGTGTTCCAAGTATACAGATTACAGTTAACTTGAGGGCATGTATCTCACTTGTATAGAGTTTAATTAATGTAAATATTATTAAAGAAATGCAGTACTGTACAGTTGTGACTCCTGGTATTTGTACCCATAACGTCTGCCTACAGACTTATATTTGGCTCCTAAAGTTGGTTGTGCTACAGACTAATGCATGCATACCTGCTTTTACAGTTAGGATATGCATGCAGATGGTGCAGTGGTTCAGCAGTTTGCATTGTTGCTTCACAGCAAGATGTTCTCCTGTTTGATTCTTGGTAGGGGTGCCTTCTGTGCACTTCTGCATATCCTCTCTGCATTCATGTGGGTTTCCTCTGGGTGCTCCATTTTCCTCCCAAGTTTCAAAGACATGCATCTAGAGTATTTCTCCCTGGGTCTCCACTAAAACTGTTCAAGTCGGACTTTCCTGGTAAACAAATGTTAAACAAGTAAACAGATGTTAAATAAATAAATAAATGCTCAATTTGCTACAACTGTATAAAAAAAACAAAATCTATCTTTAACTTTTAAAGCTACAATAATATTTCTCTTGTGCTGCATACATTGCTTCCCTCAGTCTCTCTATTTCAGCAGCATGAGCATGTTGATTGAACTCTATGTTGACATATGCTGGGGAAAGAACAGAAAAGAACAGAAGAGCATTATCATACCAGTTTTGCCTATATTTAGCTTATTAAGTATCAGTGGCAGCTGGTGGCTTCAAATCAAAGGGGGTCAGCTGAGTGGGTGGAGTCCACGTGAAGGGGTGTGGCCAACTAGAAAGGGGTGGAGCTATACTAAAAACCACAAAAACTGGGACATTATTTAAATACACTGCCCTGGGTGCCAAACTGTCATTATGAGAGTCCAATCTAGACAAAATGAAGTGTAGAAGAAAAAAAATATTTCAATGCATTGGCTACATGACAGCTTAATATCTAGATGGAAAAAAAGGTTGGGAGGCATAAAAAAATAAATTACTTTTTAAATACATTACTGGAATGCCAGTCAAAATCAAGTATAAAAAACAAGCAGCACTCAACTCTAATCACTTCTCCTTGCACTGCAGTTGTAATTATAATTTATATTCAGCTTTATAAAAGTACCAAGTAACATGCTGAAAGTAGCAATCTCTGTGATACCCCCACTTGCAAAAATGTTTCTTAGTTAAAAAAAGACTTGCTGCCTGACAACAACTATCTACTTGTTTCACGAGGAAAACATGAACAAAGTAAAAAAAATGAACAGCAAACAAGAAACAAGCTCAAGATAAATTGCTTAAAGGATTACTGCACAGGTTATGGACCACACATGATAGATTGGCATTCTGTTTAATTTACGGGTAAAGTCTGCAAAGATGACTGCAAGTATCCAACAAATTAAATGACCTTCTGTAAATACTGTAATCCTGTCCTTTATTACAAATACTGTCATATGTAGTTCAATACCTAAGGCTTGCATGCAATATAGTTATGTAAATATTCTCTACATAGCAACAACAAAAAGGATTTTAATGTTGGTAATTCTTTAACAGTATGCTTATTAAAGCTTACTTGAATCTTACCATCTCAGACAAGCTTACCTGATGGTCATTAAAGCATTGCTACTAAAACACAGAGCAACAGGCTCTGCAACAACATGCATTTTCTGAATAAGAAGAAGCATAAATCAGCAGTATAAAAATACGGCAGAAAACCAGAACATTCTGCAAAATCAAGAACAGATGAAAAGCCACTGTAGTACTTGTGTCTACCTTGGATGGGAGGATACTCTGTACACATACACTGCATAACTGCTCCTTGCCTTGCTTGGATACATCCAGAGCCACTACATGGGGGAGTGGGGTGCAACAAGTATGTCACAATTTGAAATGTCTATAGCTGACATTGATGGCCCCTGACACATTTCTCATACCTCTCAACCTCAGAGCAAAAAATCTGGACAAAGCAATAAATAGAAATGGGACAAAGGCCCAAAAATAAGGACAATTTTCAAATATTGCTCTTATAAACTTAGAAAGATAATAGAATAGTAGGTCTTGCATTAGTATGAATTTTCTGAAGGGTATGAAATCAGAAACTCAAATGTCTGTCATTATTTTCTAATGACAATCTTTAATGATTTGCCACTAATTTTCCAGAAAACCACAATTTTATGAAAAACAGACCAAAAATGTGATGAAAAATATAAAATAGCCACACAATACAGCTGGGAACCTGTCAAAGAAGGGACACGTTTTAATATTATTACTGTTAACTTGAGCAGCTGACAAAATAAGAGAATCTACATGCATTTCTGAAATTAAAAGTAATCTATTACTCTGATCATTATAATTATTTATTAATTGTAAACCCTCCACATTTTCTTCCAAATTTGCCATTTTGTGGAGGGATTATTAAGGGGAGAGCAACATTCTGAGCCAAAATCAGCGACGGTTGAGAGGTTTGGATATATCTAATTCTATAAAGTGATTTATTTGCTCGTACCACTCAACTTCTTAACACAGGAAATCTGAACAAGGCCAAATATGTTGGGGGAACATACAAACAGTACTAAAAATTGCTCTTGTATAAACTTAGACAGTTGACAGAAAACAGGTCTTGCTTTAGCATGCATTTTTCTGAAGGGTATGTAGTCTGAACTCAATGTCTATCATTATTTAGTGACTTAATTTCTAAATGATTTGCCAGAAAACCAAAAATGTTATGAGGAACAAACCAAAATTAAGAAGCAAAAATCTATTCATTCTGCAAAAATCTGGACAGTTGTGAGGTATAGTTCAGCCAGGGCTGAGTTTGCCACCCTCCTGCCCCCTCATTAAGTCATGGCCGAATGGGACTTCCCCCCTGCAGCTATTCCAATTTCCCATTACTTGGCTATTTCACCCCATTTACCATAAACACTGTAATGTGCATACTGCCTTACTTCTATGATGATTTGGATTTCATTTAAAAGTTTTATTTTATATTTTACAGCACAAACACTAATAGACATGGGCTAAACAATGCAATGCAAGTTTCACAATGAAAATAGACTTAGCATTAAAACTTATTTGCCTTCTCTGAGGGCATTTTAAATGTATTGGTTTGAACATTTTTCCAGTAAACAATGAAACAAAATGGATGCAATGCATGCACCAATAATGACAAAACTGCCCAATTCAGAACATTTCCATCATAAAAGTCTACTCAAACTTCTACAATCCACCAGTATCAGTAAATATGCACAATCTCTGCAGAAGTGAAAGTCATCTAATAATTCCACATTAAAGAGATCTGTAACTAATGAAGAGGTTGCTGCTAGCACACAACTTTATATTTCATTGTTTCATCTAGAAATAAAGTGACTGTTGCTCTTGAGGAATAAATTGCCTATGCTACATTAAAAATGATAAGCTAGTAATAATGCAATAGGGAATGTATGGCAAACTGATAACAGGCTCATCATTACTAGGTATCTCTGCCAAGGAGGACATTCTCAGGACTGCAGCATCCACCCCCTTTAAAAGTACAATACAGTACAGTAAAGCATCTATATACTGTGGAAGTAGAACCCACAGTCTTCTGCAACAAAAGCAAGTACACTACATTTGTGCTATTAACAATGCAAGCAGACATGCCATAAGCAGCACTAAACTTCTCTTCAAGCTCTCAGCTCCTTATAAAATGCACTCAGTACTCAACTGCATCTCTCAACTTTGAAGCACAAAAAATCTGGAAAAAGCAAAATTTATTGGGGGGGGGGGGGCAAAAGACCAAAAACTAGGGACACATTTTAAACATTTCTGCATAATCTTGGAAAGTTGCTAGAATAAAATGCTGTGTTGCACCATGCATTTCATTGCCAAGTCTTGAACCCAGGACCCTGTGCACTACAGTCAGAGCAACATACCACTATGCCATATCAGCTGTTTCTCAAAAGGCAGGTAGACTGGAACTTAAATGGCTATCATTTAGCAAATTCAGTTCTCACCATAGCTCTCAACTTCTTAGCACAAAACACCTAGACAAAGCCAATAATGGGGGGATACAACCTCCAAACATATTCAGTGAATTCAGTTCTCACTATAGCTCTCAACACCTGTTAGCACAACAAAATGGGACAAAGCCAATAATGGGGGAATACAGCCCCAAAAATAGGGACGCATTTCAAATATTGATCTTATAAACAGAAAATTGCTAGACTAAAGGCTTTGTGTTACCATGTACTTTCTGAAGAATACAAAGTCTGAAATTCAAATGCCTGTCATTTCTTCCCCAATTAAGGTAAAAATAGTGTGCTTTCTACTATTCAATCAGATGGGTGTAGTGTGCTCTGCACCTCCAAACAGTGCATTTCTCAATAAACTAAGTGAAACAAGCATGCTACAAAAGGGCACTGGAAAACGGTCTCTCTGCATTGTAAATTGAGAAGCAGGCAGGGAACTGTGTAGTTTTTAACAGTAGGGCCTAGGAACAGTGTAGTGGGCATATAAAAAGAAACAAAAATGTGTGCTTATAACTCATACCTGCACATGCTGCCTCTAGGCATCTGCTTTACTGGTTTAGACCCACTTTACGCCTCCCCCACCCCCATATCCCACCTGCCCCCCCAGTAGTACTAAGTTTATAGTACCACTGGCATGCCCCCTTAATTAGCTAACCAACTACATGTGCTCCTAGAACCCAGCAAACTCCTAGCACAATAATACACCCTCTATCCACCCCACTATCCATATTAACCCACCCATAACTATTATATTCTCTCTAATATTTTATCCACCACATACACTCAATACAGACACTACCCTAGTAATTTACTATGACAACAGCTAAAACATTAATGCTTCTACCTTTAGTACCCCTGCTATTCATTCCTTGTCACCTAAGCTCCTATGAATATGTACAGCATCTTGAAATACAATACCCAAACTCTCAGACAACAACCCAGCATTTAATAAGTTTATCCACCACATAACCACCCCCTCTCCTAATTCCTCGCCCCCCAATTACCATCACCCGACTAAATACTGCTACATTAGCTTAAAAACCAAAAGCTATGAAAAAATTATAAACAAATTTTTAAGACTCATAAGCAACTTAAAAATTAAACTTATGAAGGATGAAGACATCCACCCCAAACCTGGCCCATCCACAACAGTAGACCCAAGTACACCATCTAACAACCCAATGTGTACTACCCAGATTGATAGACTTCCAGTCTCATTTCTGGTCTGTCATCTCAACATCAGAAACCTAAACAACAAAATCCATAGCCTACATGGACTCTTAGCTGTTCACTCCCCTGATATCCTCTGCCTCACAGAAACCTCGCTAAAACAAATAACCAAAGATAACGAAATAACCCCCCACAGTACAACATCCTTAGGTTGTACTGGATCTCCAGGAAAGGTGGCGGGGTAGCTGTACTATACAAGTCTACCCTAACAATAACAATTGACACCCAACAGCCTCCCCAGTTTGGCAATGCAGAGATTCTCATCACCAAATTAATAATAAACAAAAATAAATGCAGATACATTGTCTGCATTTATATTCCACCCAGCAAGAATGATAATACTCTAGAAAATATCTTACATTGGCTAGCTTCTAACTTTCCCCAGGAAACCATTGTCTTGGGGGACTTTAACACTGATTGGAACACCTGTTCGTCTGAAACTCCCTCCACCCATTTAAACTTCCACAGGTTTACTCAGGTCATTGTCACCCCCACCAGATTTAGCAAAAATAGAGTCAAAGATAGTATCAACTAATTATTAACAGCCACCCCCAAAAGTACAAGTCAGGTACATTACTCGATGATCTAAGTGATCACTGCCTTACCTATATTATTAGGCTCAAAGCTGACATTCCCACCCAGCCCACCTACAAAACTATAAGAAACATCAGGAACTTTAACCTTGACAACTTCCAAAATGAACTCAAAGCATGTAATTGGAATGTCTTGAAATGACTCCCATTACAAGAAGCAGTTGAGTACTTCAGTATCAGATTTCTGGCTATCCTTAACCACCATGCTACTACCTGTACCATCTGTGTAAAAGCCACAGTTTCACCATGGCTCTAAAGAAACAAAAAACAAAATTAAACTAAGAAACAACACCTGGGCCAGATGACATGTTACCAAAGCCCCTATGGACCAAGTAAGATATTGGCAGCTAAGGAATCAGACCAAACAATCTGTCATTCTAGACAAAAAAAAATCACTACACCCTCCTACAACAAAACTGTCAGCTAAAACCTCAAAAGTTCTGGGCTGGTATTAACAATCTTCTCCACCCAGGCTGTTCTGCCACTCCTACCCCATCAGCTGCCCTTGATAAATCCCCTGTAGAAATTGCAAACAGCTTCAACTCCTTTTTTACTGAAACTATCCTTTCTCTAGCTAGCCATCTCACTCCATCGGACACAAACACCAGCTCTGGCACATCTAGCCTTGATCCACTCAGCACCCAACCCACCTTTACCTTTCAAACCGTACCTACCAACCTGATCTGGACCTTACTCAAAAAGCTAAAACCTACTACACTAGCTGCTGACCACCTCCCAGCTGAATATCTTCAAAAAGCAGCTGATGCCATAGCACTTCCCATTTCTATTCTGATCAACAGATCCATCTCAGAAGGATCCATCCTAGCAATATGGAAAATATCGCATGTTATACCTCTCCATAAAGGAGGAAGTTCCACAGAATTATCTAACTTTAGACCTATAGCCATTCTTTCACCACTAGCTAAAATCATGGAAAGATGCATACGCAAACAAATCCTGTGCTTTCTTATTCAAAAAGGAAAGCTCGCCGACTCTCAGCACGGCTTTAGGCCATTCCACAGTACCACCATGGCTCTTCTATCTTTCTCTAATGTCATCAATCTTCATTGTAAAAACAACAAACTATCTTCAGCACTCTTCCTAGATCTATCAAAAGCTTTTGATATGGTCAACCATCAGCTACTGCTCAATACACTACAAACCATCGGTTTAGACCAACATGCAATACAATGGTTTCACTCCTACCTAAACGGTAGACAGCAGGCTGTCTTATTGCAGAGCAAGCTGTCATCCCAACTTCCTCTTACCCTAGGTGTCCCACAAGGGTCCATACTAGGTCCCCTTCTTTTCGCTATCTTTATCAATGATCTGCACACCACCATCCCAGGAGCCACCTGCAATCAATATGCACACGACTCAGTGCTAATATGCTCCTCCTCCTCTCCTACACAACTTCTAACCCTCATCCAGACCACTTTCAGCATGGTAGAAACATGGCTAGCTAATCGCCGCTTGCTTCTAAATCCTAACAAAACCAAGCTACTACTTTTCTCTCCTAACTGTAGAATTTCTCCTCCTTCCTTCAACATCAAATCTAGCAATGACACCATTATCTCCCCTGATGACCATACAAAGCTTCTATGCATAATAATAGACAACAACCTTAAATTTGATAAACATGTAAATAACACTATTAAGTCTGGCAACAAAAAAATTGGCTCCCTGTACAGAGTCAAGCCTTTCCTCAGCCCCCTAGCTAAGGTAGCTACTGCAAGATCACACCTCCTCTCTACCCTTATGCATACCTCCCCTGTACTCACCGGCCTATCCAAAACCAATCTCAACAAATTATCAGTATGTTACAATCATATAGCCAGATTCGCTACTGGCATGGCTTTTAGGACCCACCATTGCCAGAACCTCAAAGCAGTGGGATGGCTAAAGTATCCTACCCTTCTACAGTTCAACCAGCTTATATTAGCACATAAAATACTACATCAACCTGATAACACCCCATGCCCTCAAAAATATTCTCACCCCTCATAGTGCCGCCAGGCCATTATGCTCAGCTGATAAACTATTGATACTGACCCAAAAATCCAACAACTCTGCAGGTGATGCTATATATGCCAACTCAACCGGTAAAATCTGGAATCTACTCCCTACTACCATTACCAAGGAAACATCACTACCCCTATTTAAAAGAGAACTCAAAAATACCCCACATCTCATTGGCTGTGCTCTTGTTCTAAACCTGACTAACAACTTCATTAATACATGTCTTGCTACCTAACCTGATTTTTAGCCAAATATCTATGCCTCATAGCATTTGAATGTCTAAGCATTGTGAATTATGAAATCTGATTGTATTCTATATTCACATTTTCTGATACTCTGTCAATCATATGTAAGTCTGCACATTGTGTATATTGATATCTGCCTGCATTCTTTGTCTATATTTTTCTAAACATGTCTGCCTGAGTTTATCACTCAGTAATGTATGTACTGTCTCTTTTTTGGTATGTGGAGCTTTTCTCCCCGGGCCTCCACTGAAAATGGACATATATCCAGTCGGACTATCCCAGTCAACAAATGTAAAATAAATAAATAAAATAAAATAAAATAAAATTTAGTGAAGTCAAAATCCAGAAAAAACACAGATTTTATGAGGAACAGAGCAAAAATATGAGGCAAAAATTTCACAAGTGGCGGGGGGTAGGGAATTCAAGCTCTTACTACCTACTTCCAAGGTGCAGGATTTGAGTCTAGCCACCAGGTATATTACCTGACTTCTTTCTAGCTACTGGGGCATTTCATACACACACACACACACACACACACACACACACACACACACACACACACACACACACACACACACACTACCTACAGAGTTTCAGTCCAAAAACCTGCAGCTTCATTAATTCCAGCCAGCCAAGCTCGCTCCAGTTTCAAAACAAAAGCCCCATGAGAGAGAGAGCCAAAGTCCTGTTCTTCCCTTAAGAGCAGGCTCCAGCCTGCAGACATTGCAGTCCACTCCCCTTCCAGTCTATGCAGTTGTAACTGCATGGACTTCTGGGATCTTTGCTGTTGCAGGCTGTCTTCCTAATCTGGACTGTCTCACCAGCAGTCCGGATTCTGTGCACATGCTCCGGACTGGTTCAGTAGTAGTCCGGACTCGGGAAATGAGTTCTGGGACTCGGGAAATGCCACGAGTGCACATGTATGAGTTCCAGTGCTCATGTTTGTTGTTTTATTTATTTTTTCTTTTGTTTTTTATTCTTTTCTATAGCTAGTGGGGCTGCAGTTCTGCAGCCCAATAGCATGAGCCGCCCCTGCTAAGTACTACAAATACTCTCTTATTGCCATATTTACACAGCTGTGGGATAAGTGGAGTGCAACAGTGCCAAGCAGGGATGACATAAATATCTGAAATAGGAAGGTTAATCTAATACTTGACCTTAGTTTGAGGGGTGTCTGGTGATGTATCTTGGAAATATATGTTGAAAAATGGAAGATAGCTGTCAGTTGTGTTAAGTTTGCAAACATGCATTTAGGGCATACATGTCATGACCTGACACATTTATTTTTGGCTTTATACAATGATAAAATTGATTTTTAAAGTGTGGGATTCAAACCTAGAGATAAGGGACAAAACATTTTCTTCCACAATGTTGATTTTCCATCTTTGCCACAGAAGAAGTGCTGCTCAGACATAGTCAAGGATCATTCAGAAATACAGCTGATACTCTGAGGTAGTACATATGTATGTATGTGACCTAACAATGTCGTTGTATATAGATACAGTTGTGTATGTGTCCTATTTAATTGTGAAGGCCATACACATCCAGATAGGAGAACCATACTTGATATAGTAGACAGTATACCCTCAGTCAAACATCTGAAAACACATTAAGGGTGCCTTATCCCTCATACACATAATTCACATAAGCTTCACTATCTAAAGTGTTGTAAATGAGAGTGAATATAACAGGAAATGGAACAACAGTAAAAATGGCTGGAATGTCCTGTATTAGAACCCAGGACCATGTGTATGGCAGTCCTACACTTACACCTGTTGCCACAATGGTGTTGAAATAACAGTTGCCTGTTTTACAGTTTATTGCTATAAACTACACTGTCACAACATTAAATTAGGTTGCACACCCTGTATTACAATCTAGGACCATGGGTACTCCAGGTCTACATTCAGGCCTGCTGCCACAGGAATAGTTATATGACTGTTCCATAATTTCCTGCTCATTCTGTTAAGTTCTCTGTGTTAACTGCCGAGCATTGCCACTTATCATGTTTGTGCAATGCTCAACAGAATAAATTGAGGGTATCTAATTTCAATTGCTGGCTGTCCATGGCCTATCTGCAGGTGTCCCATGACTGCAGCTGTTGGGGAACCATACTAACTCTGTTGAGCAACTGAAAGCAAAAATTGCAACAATGTTTTCTTTTTGACCTTCACACCTTTACAGATGCCCTGTCTGCAGGTATATTGCAGGTGTGCTGTCTGCTTCCTGTGTTGGCCACTACTCTAGTTTGAGCACTATGTATCACACAAACGAGATAAGCACAGTCAAACCGGACATTCATTTTCTCAGTTTCACTTGTTTGTGTTAAGTCATGTACCATGCAAACAATGGCCCCCAAAAAATTAAAATAAAAGGGAAAAGTAATTGAGAAGATGAAAACCAAACTATGATATAAACACTATAAAATGTCTGTTAGTACACATGAAATGTTTCTACATAGCACTAGATCTGAACTCTCACTCCAACAAACCTTCAGGACACAGTAAGGGTACCTTATTTCTCTTTGCCATACAAACAGATTTGCAGAAAGGAACTGAAATCATTCTGCACACAACCAACTGCAACATCACCCACAGTGCTAAGAAACCACACAACAGTTATTTGTATATGTGTAAATTTCAGATGTAGTGCACTGCATAATTACACAACCATTTATGGCTATTGCTTGTAAAATTGGAGCTCTGTCTTTCCACTCTGTGTTTGTTGGCTTATCCTTTATCTGACCAGTAATCTGTGACATGTAGTCCGTAAGGCATTCTGTATTATTGTCCTTAAAATGTGTGAGGATATTAAATGCCAATAATACACAGATCTCAACAAATGAAGGGGAGGGTGGATGCTAAAGAACAGAACCTGTGAGTTGTGCGCTGCTTACTTACATTTCCAACCTTGATAAAATTACTTATATACACTTTGTAAGTATAGCCTGACACACCCACTGGAGGTAGGGTAGTGTGCATTGCTATTGTATGTTTCTTCTCCCTACCAATAATCATTCACAGTTGCAATCCATTACCAACAAACACTGAGTGCCTGCCCTATGTTTATATCTGATACAGAGAGCCAAAAGTTTGGGATTCAGCAATTCTATTTATTTATTTGTTTATGTATTTATTTATTTATTTGTTTGACATTTGTTGGCTGGGTTGGTCTGACTGAGCATGTGCCCATTTTCATCAGAGACCCAAGGAGAAAAGCTCCAGAAAATAGACAGCATAAGTAAATCATATTTTAAAGTCACAATACAGTTAAATAGTAATTTCATACAGTTATACACTTTCAATTCTAATGAGTCCACACCTCATTTGCATCTTCACTGTGCTAACAGCCCCGAATCTACACCATAAAAAGGTAACTGTGTAGCTAGGGAACCTGAAGGTGAGGAGACTTGTTTATGTGGAGAACACAGAAGAGGCTATTACTTTGGGATATATCTGCACAGAAGACTACTGAACTTGAGAAGGTATGTTTGTATTTTACAGATGTATACTGTATATGCTGAAATTTCATTTAACAAAAATCTGTTTCATATTTATATAAATATATAAATTAGCAAATGCTACTGTTATCTGCATGCATTACTTAGAAGTGTACTGATAGCATGGGCATGTTTGTCAGGGCATTTCATGGGTATACATGATTGGCAATAGGTTAAAATTGAATGATCTGTATTAAATCTGGAAATACATTTCACGGACAGTTAATTTGAGGTCTATATTAGCTGAACAAAACAATAAGAGCGAATGTGCTTTGGGCGACACAAATGCAGCAAACACAGTAAATGCCGAAGTGCTTTTCTGCCGAAATTCAAAATACTGAAAAGTCTTGTTTGGCCAACCTCGGAAACCCAGTGTGAAAATCAATGTAAACAAACGTCACTAACCTGCTCAGTTAATCTCAACACTGAGCTTCTAACGTGAATATATGCACAAAGCAGCAGTTCCCCACTATATACAAACCATTTCTTAATAAACCGTAAATGTGCCTAACTGTGACATGAAAACACCTAACGTAAACAAAATAGTGTGTGTCTGCATAACAAAAAGTAAACATTAACACATTCTGAGACCTTAGGGTTAGCGTGTGGGTTAAGGTAAGGGCATATATAGTAATACATTCAACCTACACCTTAGAGTTAGAAGTAGGGTATGTTTATATTCACATACTTCCTGCATTGGCAGGATATTGCATGTTAATTGAAATATATTTTGCAGTTTTAACAGTATTTTGCACATTTAACAGCACCTATCCTTTACTGATGCACAATGTATGATGTTTGCACTATGTGTTCCGTAACTTTCTTAACTGAATAAGTCCAGTCTTGTCTATACCTTTTGCTGCTTGATGGAGTTACGTCACAGACAGTATTTGGTCAAGTATGATAGTTAATTTTTCTGTTTTTCACTCATTTAGCGGTTGGTTTTTAACGTACTTCTAGATGTATGTGTCGTCCAAAGCGCATTCACTCTTATTGTGTTTCATTAAGCTAATATAGACCTGTTCATTTGATAGCACTTTTAGTATTTCACTTATGGTTTGTTAGCAACATGCGTCATTTGCCTGTTTGGGAGTGGGTTAGCAAAGCACCATTTCTGTTTTGGCACAAGCAAGGATATGTTGCTATTGTTACTCTCCCTTGTTTTGCATCAAGTCTTGCTTTGTGTGTGAATGTAATATGTTACAACCAAACAATTCTTGTTGTTTATATTTCCAATATCAAGACTGTTTTATGTTTCTCCAGTGGATAATGCTGAAATGCTACTTTTTCTATTTTTATCTGGGAACAGGTATTTTTTAGTTATGTGATACTTATTTATATTATTCTTCTGTTTTGTTTTAGCACACCTAGGACTATGGCACCCAGGCATCTTAATACCCCCAAAACACCCTTCAGTGACCTTGATAATCAGGTCATTGTGGAAGCTTTTAGCAACATGGTGCCTTTCTGCTTGATATGGGACATGTGAGTATGTAAGGCAGAATGCAAATTTGGCAGCAGATAGTTGCAGATATGAATGCAGTAGGCAGACACATCAGGACATATGATCAGGTCTGCCATACGGTCTCTGACATGATCTCATCTGCATGGATGAGAGCAGCTGCAGTGGTCCATGATCAGATAGGTACTGGGGAGGCCTGCTACACAGCAACCACTAACAGCAAATGTAGAGCTCCTGACCGCTGTCAGTGCAGAAAAGGAAAGTGCAGAGCTGCATGTCCTTGATACTGGTGTTACTGTTTCAGGGACAGCAAGTATGTCCCAGAGGAGCTTCCAGGTAGGCTTATGTATCTCCATTGTTAAATACTCTTGTATAGTAAAATATTCACACCAGTATGTTAGATCTGTTTAGCATGAAGTTGATTAGGGGTACTGTAGATTGGTACAGTTAACACATTCTGACTGATTAAACATGGAGCTTAGGTTGGAATTGTCATCCAAGTTCTTGTTGAAAGTATAGTTAATGGACATACTGTATAAAGGGCAAACAGTTTTACACCATGTGGTACAGTTAATTGTGATGATATTGTCCTTACCTTTTGTGTAACCTCTTCTAGGACCATCCAGCATAGGGAGCAGACTACCATCTACACATGGTAAGCCAAATATGTTTATGTCAGTACTGATGAACAATTCAAAGAAATATTTACTGTGTGATGTTGGTGTCAGGATTGTTGTGTGTATTGCTGTACTGTCTGTAATAGTGGCACCACTGTGAATTTGTTAGCATATATCAGACTATAGTATTGTAGGTATTATTTTTTTTCTTGTGCTTGCTGCTTATTATCACAGGAGTTCCTGACAGTGGAAGTGTGGGACTTCTACCACCTAATGTCAGAATATCAGCAGACTTTGATGATGACAGTGGCCAAACAAAGCCACAGTCAGGGGTGCAGAGGTTGAATCTGACACAGTTGTTGACATACAGCCATCCCCTGTAATTCCATCGGACACAGCCAGTAGGTCTATGCCAACCCATTCCAGTCAGTTATCAGATATTGGACAGGTGGAGGCTGAGATAATCTATCAGGGAACTGCAGTTACTGCGGCTTTAGTTTCTGTTGACTCTGGCTGTAGCCAAAGATTGGGCAAGGTGCCATGCAGAAGGGTTGTTAGGGGTGCTCGGAGGAGGCCTGTTGTCCATTCTCCACCTGATTCAGGTGTCTCTTCTCATGCCACTCAGTGTATGTTTAGGGCCATCATGGAGGCACAGGCATGTTCCCATTGGTCCTCCAGAGAAATGCTTACCATTGTAGATGTGACATAGGCTGACATGCATGACTGCCTCCATCATGTTACCAACACAATGGATCAGATGAATGACACATTGGAATGGATAGTGTCTGGGATAAAACATCTGCTGGGTGGGGGCATCATCCTTGTGGGAGTAGGTCAGCTGCATCATCTGCTCTTAGAAAATGTGGCCATGTCTGATCACACTCCCATAGTGGCAGTACTTCCACTGCTCCATCAGTGGTTGAGCTATCCATACCCAGACATGGCAGGCCTTGGGGTCATGGTCTTGGGCATCCTCATGAGGGGAACTTGTCCAGCAGACATCAGTCATGTTCAGGTAGCAGCAGTGCATCTAACAGTGGATGTGGATGTGTCAGTGAAATTCCTGGCAGAACCAGTTCTCATGGTCAAGTAAGTTAGCGATGAACTGCCACCTCTAACATGCACAGCTCACACCTGTCCAACATACCAAGAAGCATTGCTAGCACAGAGCTTGGCTGTGTTCATGCAAACACTCTCACACCAATTTCACCTGGAGGACACATACAGACACACACACAACAGTTACATGGTTCAGCCATGAAGCTTAAAAGTCATTTTGTGTCACTGGCCATTTGTTACTTTATCTGAATGTCTGCCTGTTTCTCTTTCTTACTCACAGAGACACACAGACCTTTTGTGTCAGCCTAGGCTTCCTGCCCCCCGTCACTCCCTGTGCAAGTGATGATATCTGTGCCATATCCCTGTTTGCTATATTTTGTATTCAAAGATACATAAACTTTGTGTCTGATGCTCAGGGTGCATAGCTGACTCAGTGCTTAGTATATCTGCATTTGTGATGTTGAATTGTTTATTGTACGTTTGAGTTATGTTGGTTTTAGAAAGTTAGGCAGTTGATAGCATCACACTTTTTTTGCATCAGTATTGTTAGTGATCTTGTGAGGGTTGTGATGTCTGAAACTGAAATGTGTTTCATTACTTTCTAACTTCTCTCTCTTTAATGATGTTCCAGTAGAAATGTATGGTGCTAAACTGAAGGCATGCAGTGACCAGCAGTCCTTTTGAGAGGTATGACTGTGTGAATCGTTGATGCCTGAGGCCTACCACTTAACAATGGACATGTATACGTCAAATAAGTCTCTGTGATGTGCTAAGGTCATTTCTACACGTCACCCACCTTTTGCTTGCTTACATTACTAAGTAACAACATGCAAAGATATACCAGTTATTCATATTATTACACACTCCAGTTCAACACTTACTTTGTAAATCCAGCGGTTGCAGCAGTTTTATTTCAGGGCTGAGTGTCTGATGCTAGCAGTACACAGTCATTACATGGGGAGGTAAAGGTTGTGAGTGTTGCTTGGCATCAATGTATGTATGTGAGTAGGAGGAAGGTTTTAGCCCCTTAGGTGTTGAGTGAGTGAGCTATGAATTGTCTCTTAGTCAATGTGAGGGCATATTGAACACACCTAAGCCTGCTTACACCCACAGAAGTTGCTGGTTCCCCCTCTGACTCCTCACCTGCATGTGATTGTGGTGATCTTGCCATTGGTGGTGGGATGTGTGCCCCTTCCCCTTTTTGATCTTGTTGAAAGTGTTTTTCTCAGGATGATGTTGTGTAGCATGGCACATACAGTGAATACTCAGTACATGTATGTGGATTGTGCAGCAGGGCTCCCCAAATGTATCTAGGCACCGAAACTGTGACTTCAGCAGCCCAAACACACATTCTATGATATTTCTGGTTTGAATGTTTGCCTCATTATGACATTCTTCAGCAGGTGTGTGGGCATTTCTGATGGGCGTCATCAGCCATGGTTCCAGTGCATAACCTGCATCCCCCAGTAAGTGACCCTGTCAGATATCCCCCTAGTGAACATCTTATACAGTTGGGAGGTGTGCCAGATATATGAGTTATGGTAACTGCCTGGGTTGCCAGCACACACATTCAAGATAATTTCCTTGGCATTACACGTGACTTGGCAGTTACTTGAGTAGAATAGAAGACCTTTCTATTTATGCAGAACCTTACCTGTTCCCTGAGTGGTGCCTTAATTTCTATGTGTGTGCAATCTATGGCACGCAGTACTTCATGGAAGTGTGCTATAGGGCAGAAGTCCTGCATATTTGTGGCCCTGTCTTCAGGGGTATGGGAAAAATATATGTGGCCACTGGCATGTTGGAGTGTAGCATTCAAGAAATGATTGAGGGTCCTGGATGCTAATGCCTGTGACACCCCCAGCATGTCCTCTCTTGGTGTCTGAAAGGTACCTGTAGCTACACTTCTAAGGGCTACACATACCTTTGTCTCTATTGGGATGGGTTCCCCTTGGTTTGCCCTGGCTCTGAGCTGTGGACAAAAGAGGTTGCAGAATTCATATAGTGTGTCTCTTTCCACCCTGTAGTGCTCTACAGTTTTCATGTTATGTAGATTGTGATACATTAACCACAGTCTGAAAACTCTTCTCCTTCTTGGCCATGGTCTATTAGCAGCAGCCACAGCATAGACTTCAGCCTGTTGCACATAAATATGAATTAATTGTACAGCAACCCCTAACATTGTTTCTGTGTAGAATCCTTTCCATGACTGTCTTCCAGTAGGTTTTAGAATTTGCAGGGAAAAACAGCACTGAGTCTATACATTTGCCTTATAGCTTGTTGAATAGCTCCTCTATCTTGAATTGGTTGATTAGCATACAATTCAGCTGCTTATACTGCAATTAGTATGCCACTGTGTTTACCTTGCTTGTACAGCTCTGCTCTGCTCTACACACTATGTAGTGCCATTAACTGAATCAAAAACAGTTCGCTACCATACACAGTGTAAAACAGATAATGTAGGCTTTATTGAAACTGGCTGTTTAACTTTCAGAAAGCATTGATTCTGATTAATGTAATGTGTTTTGTAGATTATGTTGAATATTAAACAGATAGCAATCCCTTATTTCAACCCCTTTCTAAATGAACTGACTACCATGTAAATGCTTTTAAATATGACAGGACAGGTTAAAGAATATATGATGGAGCTAATAAGTTCACTTTTTTTAATATCACATGAAAATAAAGATGACTATATACACACACACACACACACACACATATATATGTGTACAGTATATATTTATATCTTTCAGAATGTCGAAGACCATATGGCTGAGACCATATGATCGACATTTAAAATGTTGCCCATGCGGAACCACCATCTCCGTACAGTGCAGAATGGAAAGATTTCCATGTTCTGCACTGTAGTGCAATCTCGGAATTGGTATATTTAAGTTCTGGGGGGTGTGGGTGGTGGAGTGCGAAGGTAAGTTTTTGTTGTGTTTTTTCTTTTTTATTCAGTGGTCGACATTTCGAATGTTGATCATATGGTCTCGGCCATATGGTCTTCAACATTCTGAAATGTCGACCATATGAAGTAGATCGATATGTATATATGGGTATACTTTCTTTAGTTGAATCTCATTTCACTGAATTTCATTTCACCCTGACCACTTCGCTGAAAACTCAAATTACTGAAAACTCATTTCACTGAATCTCATTTTAATGAACTGCAGTTAGTATATATGGCACTGTGTAGAGTACTATAAGGCAAGTAAAAGGTATATGGCCTTTTCTCCACTGTAGTGCGATCCTGGAGTTACTATATATAGTTAGGGGGTGTGGGGGTGTGGTGGGCATAGCCCCACACTGAGTTTGAGTAGATATTGTATTTCAGAGAGAGTTAGTCATTGGTGTTGCAACTATGCATGTCTATTGTTTAAAATGTATTGTTTTGAAGTTTTTGTAAAATACAATATAAAACAAACAAGGTGGGGGGCCACACCACCCACACTGCCCAATATGGGGAGCTGTGACCCCACATACACTCCTAACTATATATACTAACTCAAGGATACCTTTTACTTGCCTTACAGTACTCTACATAGTGCCATATATACTAACTGCAGTTCAGTGAAATGAGTTTTCAGTAGTTTGTGTTTTCAGCGAAGTGGCCGGTTGAAATGAAATTCAGTGAAATTAGATTCAATGAAACAAAGCAGACCCATATATATATATATATATATATATATATATATATATATATATATATATATATATATATATATATACACACACACACACACACACACACACACACACACACACACACACACACACACACACAAATATATCTCAAAATTTTCAGGCAATACTAGTACTTAAATGGTAATAGCTACCAAGAAATGAACTGTGTTTACAAGTGGATGGACAGATATTATAAAATATAACAAACAGTCTCCCAGTAAGTGCTCAGGAATAGGTGTAGTTACTTTAGCTTTTTAGTATTTATAGGCCAGCTCTTTTGGATAGAGTGGTGTGTCCCAGGTGACCTGAGTTAGATAAGTGGCTCAGATACCTGCTGGAGCTCATGATGGGGAAGAGATGAGTGATAAGATATACTTTGCTCATCTCCCATCCAGAGCAGGGCTAGACATGAGCTTGGAGCGCACCCTTTGCGGCTTAATCCATACTTTACTTCAGGTATCATACAGATGTTTGTTTACAAGGGGAGCTGTGACCTCTTGAATGTATCACATGCAGACGCATGGGTGCACACCACACTGCCCAACATAAGCCAACTCTTTGGACTGTTCTAACCAGACAGGGCAATGATAGGTCTTATGGGTCTGTTTACTAGCTTATATCTTAACTGAGCCAGCTGCAGAATGATGACCATTTCTAATTCTCTCACTCCTTGGCTGCTGTGGCACAGTTCCTTTCTCAAATTCAGTTGGACCAGGACCCAGACCAGCAAGGGATAGAACAAAGACTTGTCTCTAATTTCACACTGCAGAGTCCCGGCAGCTCTGCTTCAGTCAGAGCTGTGGCCTTCCAAGGGAAAGGGCAAGGACTTCTCTCAACTGGCAATGGGCACTGTAAACTAAATTGCTTGGTGCTATGGGATTGAAGCAGGATTGGAGTCAATATTAGCTCTGTCTTTTGCAAGAAAAAAAAAATATGTGCCAAAAGCAGAATTCCAGAGCTGAAAAGGATACCCCACTAGAAAAATACTTCTCAATATATGTATTTCATTTTTAAGAGATTTGCAGAGGAAGAAAGTAATTTTTTCTTGTTTTAGCTATTCATTTTTTAAAGGAATTCTGAAATATGGGCCTATTCCTAGTTTCATTAATAATAGTGAATTATGTTTTGTTTAGAGGGACATTAAAATGAATTTTAACATTACATGTGTTCAATGTTATAAAACAAGTAAAATATAAAACAGTATTTAGCAATGATTCAGCTGCCATTTTATGTTCTGAAGAAAATATTTTTTCTCATGGTTATAACATTAGTATCTAAAGAATAGTTACAAAAATATGCAGTTTCATAGAATAGTATTTAAATAACAAAACAAAACTGTAGCAGGAAAGAAAATGTATTTGTTAAAGGCAACAGACAATAACTGAACCTCAGCTATATAAATATAACCATATCATACACACTCAAAACAGGTACGTCTGAGATAAATAAATTTGTTGGTCTGTGCAAGAGAAAAGCATCCAGATCAGTTATATAGCTGTGACACTGAATGTGTTTAAAACTGAATGGCTGAAGCAAGATTTAAAAACAATGCATTATTTTCTTGTAGTATCAGGTAAAGTCAAATATGAACATTTCATACATGAGTTGAAGTAAACAATAACAACAATTCCTGTATTGTTAAGCATGTACATATTTGAGTTAAGATTCACTGGATGGTGTTCTGCAAGCACCCGAGTCCCTGGAGCTTAAATGCCACTATCACATGGACCAGGGACTCAGGCAACTTGTAGTTGTCATGGCCTGCTGTTCACAGGTGAAGTACAGGTGAGTGTGGCAGTTATGGAAAGGAAGAAAGTAGAACTGCTGTACCTTGCCTAACACAGGAGCTGAGTTTGGCCAATGTTTATATTAGCTGATGCATGAAATTATGGTACATTAGGGATGGAAATATGCCCGTTCCCTGTCATCGTGTAATCTTGGAGTTGGTATCTCTAAAGCTGTGGTGTACACGACACAGACCCCTACATGCAAGATATGGGGGAGGGGCTTTCCACTGCAAAAAGCTGTTATTTCTAATGAGGTGTTTTCTTTTTTTTTATTTGTTGGTGCACATGCTGTGGTGTGTCAGTGTCTGTATGCATTTGGTTTAGGAATGTATGCATTTGATTTTAATATATACGGTGTGTGGGTTTACTATTAAAACATCGGACATCACAATGTAAACCTATCAAAAATGCTGTTTACATGTTCGATGTTTACAATAGTAAACAGTATAAAATATCGGACACCAAATCATTTGAAGTTGAATTCAACTCCCTATGATGTCTGTACTCCAATGCACTGACAATCATTTTTTGCAGGGGGGAAAGCCCCCCTGTGGGGAGAAAGCCCCTCACACCCCCTGCCACTTATATATTCCAACTCCGAGATCACATTATAGTGAAGAAAAGGATAAATCTCCCGATCCGCACTGTCCCATAATCTCAATGCAAACATTGCCCATGCATGCACCACCTGCCAGACTACATATACCCAAGAATGTCATGCTCGACTGCATTGGCTCGATTGCTGTTATGCAATCGGAAAATTACATTTGACATTTTCAACGTATACTAATGTTTTTTTCTGCATTCAGGGTGTCGGACAAGTAAGTTTCAACCAGGCTACATTCATGATACTGATGGTAAGCCCAGTGTGTGTGTGTGTGTGTGTGTGTGTGTGTGTGTTTGTATTACTGAGTGTAAATCAATTAAGTGTTTTGACATGTGGGACATAATTTGCATTCAATATATTTTTCTGCTTCTTGTTTTATGGTAATTTTTGTTTTAGATAAGTCAGTATATACTCTGTATTTTTCTAAGCTAACAATCCAAGCTACATTAGTACGGTTATGGTATCGAGGTCAAGCAATGCCATTATGCCACTGTCTTCAGCACTTATTATTGAGTATAATGACCCCTTGGGTATGTACCAACCTATACACTTGACACATTGTATATGACCACAATGCTTTCTCACCAAGAAAACCAGAGGCTTAAATCCTAAAAGCCACACTGACCATTTCAAAGCACTGTCTCTCTTCTTGATATCTTACAGGTGTGGAGGGGCAATCTTTGCCTGTCTTGAGCTTCAACTGACGCCATCCTTTCAGACCTACTGCACAACCACAAGTGCACTGGTGGCATACATACCTGTTCAAGAGGTCTTAATCTCTTCTGCAACATAAAAATAACATGTTATAGAGATAAATATGTATTTCAGGGAATACCACTTTTCTGGAATCACCTTCCTCTTCTCATAAAGCAAAGTGTGTCTGTAACTCTGTTCAGACATAATATGGATAAGTGGATGGGAGACCACAACTTCACCCCTGGTTTGGCACCTTTATCCCTTATGGTTAACAATAGCATGTAAATGCCTGCTTGGTGCTGGACTATTTGTATTTGAAATATAAGAGCCCAAGGTTATTCGTAGTTAAAATACAAGGGTCTAAAACTTCTTGGGAATGCATGGCTAGGCTCCTAAGTATTCTCAAAGATCAACAGCCTGTTAAGTACCTGTGAACTTATGAACCTATAATCATTTACTGCTTTTTAATATTAACATTTAAGCATTGGTATTATTTTAAAAATGAATTTTGATAATAAAATTATAAATTATTTATATTATACCAAAAAATAAATAAATAAAATGCTATGCTTAACTTCATCTCCCAACCAAAAATATAAACAGTCTTTTTTACATATATATCTCAATAAATATTCATATTGTGTTTATTTCAGACGTGGCTTAATGCATGTGAAATAATTAAGAAAATATAATTCAAAAAGCAAACTTAAAAAGGCATCATCTGCCAAAGTAACTTTAATATTCCATTATCAATTATTTTCATTTAAATGCAAACTTTAGTTTCCATTTAAATTTATATGATAAATACAAATTCACATTAAGAAAAATAGCTGCCATTTAAGAAATAGCAAATTTAACTTTCAATTTAAAAAGCTGAAAATCATTTATCAGATTGTAAGAATTAATTAAAATACAATAATTAAAAATAATTAAACTAACAGCATTTTATTATGCCATCATTATAAAACAGGCATACAGAGATCATAAGCAAATGTGGTAAGATGGGGTACCTATCATATAAATATTTCAGCATACTATTTCTTGTAAGGCACACTGTATATAAGGTAAAGTACATATCCTACATTCTATTCCTTGTATAATAGTCTTTTCTATCCTCTATATTTATCCTGCATTTTTCCTCAGTAATTTTTATTATCAGTCCATTACATTCTATTGTATTTTAAAATTCAGATTGCTTAACCAGAAATTGTAATTTCTTTGTAAATAATGACTTCTTTCACAAAAGCTCAAATATCCCATAACCTGTTCTGAATTCAGAAACACTGAATATTAAGTAACCATCCAAGCTGTGTGTTTGCTCACCGCCAGTAGCACCAGCTGCGGACACGATTTCAGAAAGTATGTCACAAGCAGTCTGAGTATTTATTTATTAAGTGTAGGATAATTAGGGTTAACGGACATGCCCATTGGATTCCTAAATATATCGTGCATGCCCAATGCAACTTAAATGTGGCAAACTGCACGCCAACTCTGATTCAGAAGTCCTGAGAGAATACCATACTGCAACACATCCACAAAATCCTACAAAATTTATTAAAACATTGAAAAAATGCTACCTGCAGTGAATGAGCTGCAACAGGCTGCAGTTCTGCAAGCTATGGAGGAGGTTTTCGGCCATGAATCCTACAAGGTAGCCAGCTAGATAGAGAGCTAGACTGCAACTAAGCCAACTGTCAGATCA
Source organism: Protopterus annectens (assembly GCF_019279795.1). Taxonomy (NCBI): domain Eukaryota; kingdom Metazoa; phylum Chordata; order Ceratodontiformes; family Protopteridae; genus Protopterus; species Protopterus annectens. Next base: position 1,638,625,847 of record NC_056733.1, on the reverse strand, counting down.
AGAAATCATTGACAGACACTACCTAGACAGATATCTGGTGCAGGCTGAGTGCAACATGTGTGGTCCACATGTGCCTGTGCAGACATTATGAGGCAACTTCATCCCTCTCAAAACAAATGTGTGTCTGAGCCTAGCTGTACTGGCATTAGGGACATTCCAAAAACAAATGAGAAATACTGTAGGAATGTCACAGACAGCTGTCAGTTGTATCCTGTCAAAATTCCTAGCAGCAATCTGCAACAAGGTAGATAAACACATGCGCTTTCCATCTACCCCCATAGAGTGGAAAACTGTCATGCACTAGTTATTTAACCTCACAAACTTCTTCCATGTACTTCGGGCCATAAGCTGCACCCACATCCCTATTAAGACCCCAGTGCACCCAGAAGCAGAACAATATATCAATAGAAAGTGGTTGCCATCCCTGAACTGCCAGGTGGTGTGTGCAGCAGATGACAGCATAACAAACATCATGATGACACACCCTGTAATTGTCCATGATACTGCCGTATGGAGGGAAAGTGGTCTGGGAGTTGCATTCCTGCAAGTCAAAATACCTGAGGAACTACTCATAGGTTCATAGGTATTTCTTAGGCTAACAACCATGAGGGTCTTTTTAAGCTTAGCCATGCTTCCCATGGATTGGGAGCCTGTTCCAGAGATGGGGTAGTCTCTGGGAGGCATACCTGTCTCTCCAGCAGGTCCTGTTTATACACAGGCAACATTTAAGTCTTTAGAAGGTGCAATTCTGCTGCTGTTTGTTCAGTGGATATGCAGGATGTCCATAAGTGTGGGGTCTGACAATGCTCTGTATTCCAAAAACAGAAGTCCCCTCAAAAGCCTGTAGGAGACAGAATACAGGGATAGGGCCTTGAGGTGGTCGGCATAAGGCATTTTACTTATACCCTGTATTCTTTTAGTGAGGAACCACTGTGGATGTTCTAGTTATTAGATATCCCTCATTAGGTACATACCAAAGGGGGTATTAAACTTAATGATAGGTCTGATAAATGCCAAATACAGTGGAACAATTACTTCCTTGGACTGAGATGACATACCTTTGTTTATAAGTTGTGCAACATAGAATGATTTCCTCACTACTGTAGACACATGATGGTCAAAGGCTAGATTACTGTATATGTGTGTCCCTAAGTCCCTGACTACTGGGTCAACTCTAAGGGGTGTGGTGTCAATATAATAGTACTAGGGGTGAATGACTTACTGAAGGATACTATTATGCAATTTTTGGCATTTAGTTTTAATGCATGACTGACACCAGTTGTTTGTCTGCTTCAGCCCTTCCTGGGGAACATTTGTGTCAGTGTGGGATTTAATGGCAGCTCCTAATTTGCAATCATCTGCAAATTTACTCAACCAGAGACCACTGACATTGGCCTTGACTTCAGAAAAGTAAATGCCAAAAAGAAGCAGTTCAAGGAATGATCCCTGATGGAGTCCGCTTGTTGCTGGCCTCTTTGTACAGGTGGGCTCCCAATTCTAACTTCCTGGGTCCTGACTGTGAGCCAGTTGGCTATTCACTGGGTGACATATAGGTTTGTACATAACCTCTTCAGTCTGTCAACAATGCCCGAATGGGGTATTGTGTCAAATGCCTTGGCCAGGAAAAGGTAGGAAGTGTGAACCATTTTCCCCCTCATACATTGCTTTGGTGATCTTCTCAAAGAAATCCACCAGACTGAGTAGGCATGACCTGCCCTTCCTGAAAGCAAACTCGGTTGGGTCCAGTGTCTGAAGGTTTACTATATTGCTATTGATCATTTCCATGATATTTCTTTCCATGGCTTTACATATAACATTAGTGAGACATATGGGTCTGTAGTTTCCAGGGTCTGTAGATGGCCCATCTTTGTGCAGAGGAATGACTGTTTCTGTTCTCCATTCATGAGGCATTAAGCCTATTTGGAGGCTACAGTTAAATAGCAATTCCAGAGGTCCTTATAGGTCATGTTTCATGCTATTTAGAAGGCATCCTGGGATATTGTTTGGGTCCATTAATGCTGTATTCTTGGCCTTAGAGACAGCATTAAGGACCTGTTCCCTAGTGATGGCAGGGAGAGTTATATTTGATGGTATTTCCTGAGGTAAGGTTGAGGGGAGAGAGGGGTAAAGTTGGAGGTGAATTTATTGGCCAGTAGGTTTGCAATATCTTCTGGCTCAGTATAGGTGGCTCCATTTACACTGAGCTCTGCACACAGTGTGTTACCTTTGAGGTTGCGGAAATAGCTAAAAAAATGCCTTGTGGTTGTCCTTGGCTTGGGAGGCCAAATTTACCTCAGATTTGGCTTTAGTAGACTTTATTTGTCCTCTGAGTTGTTTGTTTAGTTTGATGAGACTGTTTTTATCCTGCTGGGTGCTGCACCTCCTTCTGTTATACAGCCTATTGACTTTGTGATTCCACCTGGGTGGCTTATTTTTTGAGTTAGTTCTGTACCTCTACCTGGTCAGTACAACTGCATCTCTGCAGCTATTAACATGCTTGTACAGGGCCTCTGTAAACAGTTCTGCAAAGGCAGCAGTGTTCTCAGTGTTTATAGGGGCTTGAAATGTTGCCAGTTTATCACTTAATAGCAGGAAGCTTGTCTTGGAGTAGTTCCTAAATATTCCAGGTTTAGCTGGGGGTCCAAGTTTTATTTTTACTTCAAAGACCATTTTGTGGTCTCACCTTACCAGGGAAGGCATTACAGTAGGGGGTGTGCAGCACTCTCCCATATTAGGGAGGACCAGATCCAGTATGGTTGCATCCCTGGTTGGTATACTGACTATCAGATAGGTCCAGGGAGTTTGTGTTTACAAAATCCAGGAGTCTCTGTGCCTGTATGTTTGGTGACATAGATGATTCCCAGCTAATATTGGGGTAATTAAAGTTGCCATGAATATGGGATTAGGTTGGACTGGGTTTCCTGTGTCATAGAGGGGGGTCTATAGCTTGCAAGGAAGTGGTATTGGATTTTGCCTATGGTGATTTGAACATGGAGCAGCTCCAGTCCATTGTCTGTTTGACCAGCCTTGAGGTATATTTATTTTTGATATAAATTGAGACACCTCTACATTTAGTCCCTGTCTGTATGGTAGCCAGTCTAAATGTATGGAAGGCATCATAACCTTGCACTGTTGGTCAGCTCTCTGTGGCTTTAAATCATATCTCAGTGACTGCACAGAAGTCAGCATTCTCTAGGGTAAAGAGACTTCTAGGGAGTTGATTTTTTTTTGTTTAGACTCCTAGCATTGAGCAGTAATACCTTTAGATTTTCTTGGTTTTGATTTGCTATGTGGGAAGTACTTTCAGTTTGGCATTGCCTAAAAAAGTCACTATGGAGGAAAACAATGTTTTAGCTAATATTCAAATGCCTAGAGGTGCAACCCATCCCTGGCAAAACAGTGTCGTCTGTTGTCCATCTCCTTCCATGCTGACAAATATTGCACCCCTTTAGAATGATACCAGAAACTAATTCAATTATTAAAGCCAGTCATCTTTTGTTAATATTGCGGCATCATCCTTGGAGAAGGTAAAATGCTGCTCAATGCTAGGCTCATACCAGCCTGAAATACATATTCTGCGAGCTCCCTGATGTCTCTCTTTATATAGTCTAGGGAGGTACAACTTAGGTCATTTACTCTCACATGGACTATGACTGAGTCATACTGGTACTTGTGGTCCAATGACCTTAGTGCATGACTAATGTGGCAGGTCCTAGCCCCTGATAAGCACCTGACCATGACTTTCTCCTTGCTCAGCCTGCTGACAGGGACATTAGTGTGTCTCATGATGGAGTTTTCAATGACAAGAATGTTGGACTGTGTGTTGGCTTGCCTTACTGGCTTAGAAGTAGAGGCTCCATGAGATGTAGCTCCATGTGTTGATGTGGGTGCTGTTTTGAAAGAGTGCATTTGGGGCTGCTGAGGGTATCTGTTATCTGTACCTTGTCAAGGAGGTCTTTGGGGTTTAGGAAGGTTACATTTAAGTGCCTCAGAATATGTGGTTCTATATGTCTGCTTTGAATTGTGTGTGATAGGTGCAGCATCTGTACTACTTGACAACTTTGTTTGAAAATTAACTGGTTGTCAGCAAACATGAGGCAATTTCTACATTGCCTCAGGATGCCCATATCCACCAAGCTGGTAATGGAGATAGTGGGAAAGTTCATATCCATGGCAACAGATGACCATTATTTTATTGATTAGACAGTTGGAATGAGAATATAAAGCAATGTCAGGAGTATCCAGTTTGCAACTCTGAGGGCAGTGCTTGTCTCTGCAAACTAGCTGTCCTATGTGCAACTAGGTATTGGTGAAATTTCAATCATGCTTTTACAGGAAAAATGTCACTCAAGGTGTCTGTGTCTGTACAGGGCACTGCCAAACACTTGAGGGGAAAATGATACGTAGACCCTGAACATTTAAGGATGAAGTATTTAGGTAGATATTCTGAAGTTAGAAACAAATCAAGCAGTACTTACTGAAAACAAAGCATTAGCTTGTTAAGAATGATGAAAAGTGGAGAGTCACGTGAATGGCTACTGCCTGGCTACTACTTGTGCTGGTCTCACCACAGCTTGACTCTGCAGGGAAATAATGCTCTTTTGCTTGTTCTCGCACCAAAAGTAAAACATTAGCACCAATCCCAAGATGAGAAGCAGGCCACACCCTCTTTGATGATCCATGGTCTTGTCCCAGATGATGCAAGGGTTTGTAGGCTTGCTGTAGCCTTTTCCTGGTAAATGCCTTGAATAACAACTAGACCAATCAGGAACATCAAGTACAGACACTTGCTGACCAACCAGAAACAGGCAGGAATCAATGCACTTTACTTCTTTTCTCACCAGGTGTAGAATATAAGCACAAATTCCAAGCTGTCACCTATGAAGCAGTTATTAGGCTTTCTGGTGATAAGCAGTCTCCAAGAAATAATGTCCCTGGGCTCCTCTCACCAGGAGAAAGCAGAATCATTAATCCCAAAATGACTACTAAGAGGCAGAATGTGGGCTCTCCAATAACTGGCGCAATGACAATAGATGTTTAAAGGTAAGGTGAAAATGGGTTAATATCCTAAGCACTGCAGTGTGTACTAAGCAGTTAAATATGAAAAGTGGGTAACTTAAGCTTTAGCTATTGAAGTGGAGAACCACTAATTTTAAAAGAGCAAGATAGATTGAAAAGGGGTGGGCACTTTTGTATTCTGGTTCCATGGACTACAGTGGGATGGACAAAAAAGTTCAATAGTTGAAGGGGAGTGATTTCACAAAATGATAATTTTGTGCTTGCTCACAACAGCCAGTGAATAGGGAGAGGGAAGGAGATATGTGGTCAAATTAACATAAGGGGCAAGCAACTAGAAAGGCAGTTGTGTTTAAGAACACAACAACAACAGGGTGGCAGGGTGGGAAAATTAAAAAAAATTCTGTGTAACTCATAAGAGCCACAGCTGTGGTCTCTTTCCAAAGTTTAATATGAAATTAAAAGTCAAATACTAGTAAAACACATTCTAAAGAAAACAAATCATAGTATATAAAATAGAAGAAGACAATAAAGTAATGGGAATAGGAACACAGGTGGACAGTGGTCTCAGCTTTGATAACCACATCACCACAACAGTCAGGAAATCCTTCTATGTGGCACACCTCATCAATAAGGGCTTTTCATCCAGAAAAAAGGAGGCATTCTTTCACTGTACTCATACCTCATCAGACCCATCATAGAGTACAGTGCCCTATTTGGTATGTACCTCACAAGACATCTGCAACAACTGGAAAGCCGCAGAAACATCTCACTAAAAGAATCACAGGCCTAAAGCAGATGCCCTATGCTGACCAATTAAAACAACTCCAGCTATACTCTGTCACATATCGTCTACTCAGAGGTAATCTCTGCTTAACATACAAGGCCATGTCAAACCCAAAGCAGTTGGACATGCTACACTTAAAGAAATCCCAATACATCAGAGCCACATGTTCCAGGGACCTAAACCTTGTCATCACAATGAACAAAACATGCTGGAGGGATAGGTTCCTGACCCAGAGACTTTCTACACTCTGGAATAGACTGCCCTCTTCAAAAGGAACCTTGATGACTGGATGGGAAATAGGAAATTTACCCCCAGGGATCATATCAGTCACCCTGCTAGACAGGGGTCCAGGGAAGTAAATATTATGGGAAGAAATAGCCAGGGAATTGTTATGGCTAGGATTGTATAGGCCCTAGGGCCAATAGCCTAGTACCGACCTATGAACCTATGAAAATACAAGAAAGCAAAAGCAAACTAACCTTTCCCTCACAGCAAGTTGTGGCAGAATCTGGGTGAGCTTTTCCAGTAAAGCTTGGAAATGTTTTATTTTATCTCTTAAATAGAAGGTTTAGTTCCTAGCTCCAGCCCCTCAGTTTACAAATAATTAACCTTAATTGACCTGTTCTAACTTCTGTGTGACTCCTTAATTGGCCTGTTCTAATTTCTATGTGACTCACAAGAGCCACAGCTGTGGTCTCATTCCAAGTGTTAATATGAAGTTAAAAGGAGAATGCAAGTAAAACACAGTGTAAAGAAAACAAATCACAGTATACAAAAATAGAAGAAGGCAATAAAGCAATACAATATACAAGAAAACAAAAGCAAACTAACCTTTCTCTCATGTGTAACATATGTCAGCATAGCTAGCAGGAGTTTTGTAAAGAAATTTATGTCATTTAACTATCATACTGATTTGTACAGATGTTTGTGTTAAAATGTATTTGTAAAGTTTCTTGTGTTAAAATGCACCGACAATTGATCCTGCTGGTCAGAAAAGAAATATGAATATGTATGTCAGACAGTATTATTATAACTGATTAAATGTATATGTTTTAACAGAGAATTCTGGGAGGGAAGACATTAATCTCAATCCAGCTAATTTTGAAAATAGGTTGAAAATTTAATGGGTTCATTTAGGCCATAAAGATTTTATCTTGTAGGTCTGACTGCAGCCAGAGACAAAATGTCTGGGGAAAAACAGGACTAGGAATCTTACTGTATTGTCCTTAGGGATGAACTAATTGCTATCATGGAAGGGCAGAAATTTTTGAAATTGTTTTATAGCTTTCAGATGCTGTAACAGATCTTAGCAAAGCTCTGGGTGTGTATTGTACCAGAGGCAGGTGACCAGATGTGATGTCATTCTATAACCAGCACTGAAATTATTTTTTAGATATTAGTGAGAGATATGAAGGATCTCACACAGCAGCACTTTGTTCTTTGGAACCTGAAAGGAAAAATCACAGATATCTCAAACAACCACACAGCTCATCTTGTCTTGCTGTAGTGAGCAACTCAACACTCATCACCTTGCTTTGCTATAGTAAGTAACTTATCTTGGGAGCTGTAATACTTTAGTCAGTCAGGAAAATATAGTGAGATTAGTTAAGTATTCTTTTTCTGCATCTGTGTGAATCTATCCAACTGTGTTATTTTTATATATATATATTTCTTGTGATTGAAACTCTGGTGTTTATTGTAACTAAATATTCAGCATTGCCATGTTTTCTATTTTATTATATATTATTAAATATGTCTATACCTTTCATTGTGGCTGGTCTTTTAGAGAATAGGTTTAACATCTTAAGGGTACTTATGCTTATTTTAAAGACACTATGGCCACTTATGAAAGCCTTGCTGTATTGGTCAAACTTTACCATTTGTATTGGTGTTACTTTTACTCAGTATAATTGGGTACCCTTGTAAGAGCCTTAGAGTAGCTGACTGGTGGCAGCATAATTACCCTATAGTCTGGATAGAGTGTGCACAGTTTGGAAATCTGTGTCAGACTTTCCCTGGTGTGTGTGTGCGTGTGTGTGTGTGTGCGTGTGTGTGTGTGTGTGTGTGTGTGTGTGTGTGTGTGTGTGTGTGTGTGTGTGTGTGTGTGTGTGTTATCCTGGCTGCCCCTATCATGACTAGAAACACTTGGTCCAGGTTTCTCCAAAGATGTGACTGATGAGGTGATGCCAGCATGTGAAGACATACTGTGGGAAGGAGCATGGTTGTGAATTGACTGTCTGACCATGACTGCCAGGCCTACACTGGATTGACCAGCAGCAGATCCATGTTGCAACACAGACATTGATGCATGATGGGCAAGGTTTGGTCTGCTGAGAGGTCGCCTGCCTTTCTCGTGTGACATGTGCACAGTGTGGGCATGCAGAGCCCTGCTCGTACTATGGCACTGGTGTAGTACTGCTGCACCCAGAGATTCAATGAACCATGACACAGATAACATGCTTTCATTCTGTGCAGTCAATGCTGCCATGAACTCACTATGCTTGCACTCCTGTCCTTCATGCAGCACACCCAGGTGGTGTGCAACATGATCTATATCACAAGCAATTGCATGAATGTCAGATCCATGACATTACTGTAAATGTTCATTTGCTTGTAGGAGTAGATGGACACCCTCTGACATGTGACCATGCAAACATGCTGCATGCCTACATCTACTACAACGTGCAATATTGCTGTGTTGTGGGAAGTGTCAACATCACCAGCAAACTCAACATAGAGCTGTGATCCACAGACCTCCTACCATACTGAGATTCATCAGATCCCATATTGGGATCAGTGGATGAGCTAATGGAGGATGAAGCCAATGTACATGCTAAAAGAAGAGACAGAAAACACATGTTAAGAAAACTCATGCTGGATATCATTAATGACATATGCACATATATCCTACTACAATGTTACAGATAATAATGCCTTAACAAGATGTGTCATCTGGGTATGGCCCAGAGAACCTATTAAACAGGGAGTTGACAGTTATGTTACATATGCAGCATACATGCCATATGTGAGGAATACAGGCATAACACATACCTGACATGCCCTCAAGTTGGCACCAGTGGTGAGGGATGAAATGCAACTATTGCATGGGAACAATGGCATAAAAATAGCATTATTCCCCACACACTTGCTAGCATGTACCATTCCAACTGAGGTAAAAGACACAGTAGGTAATATACAGACACATGTATATATATATATATATATATATAGGTATAAGCACACAGTATTAGTGAAGAACAACAGGACTAACAGTGATGACATGTACGAAACAGAGCATAAAAGTGACACCCTCATGATGTGTTGAGTTTGTCTGTCCTAATGCAAATCCTGCAGTGGGAAAATACAGACAAGCAGGTATCAGCATAGGCAGCATAGGCACATGATGACATATACAACACAGTAACAGGCTGAGGAGATACTCATTTGACATATGGTGCACCTGTTGGCCAGATGTCTCTATGTAGAAGAACAGCAACATTAATTTCAGAGAACATAGTTATGCTACATAGTTCTGCACCCTATGAACATAGTGGGAATCTAACCTGATTTTTCTGTAGGTGCACCTGCATGGCTCATGCCCCAGAAGATGTACCTGTAGTTTACATTGTGAAGGAGACATCAATATGACAGCATACACCACTAGCATGACAAGAAACTGAGACAATAAAAGGTAATGGTCACAGTAACAGTACATGGAGGCACTCATCTGCCATGTCATGCTGTTGTGCAGAAGTGGATGGAGCTTTGCAAATGAATACAGACAACATTAGACATGTTGTTTACACTATTATGTATGTACTGAATTTGAATGGCAACATGTCATTACATTGAAGTTGTTTGTAATCACTCTGTGTGGACCCATGTGCACAATGCAATTTTGTTGCTGTAATATAAAAAATAACAATACATGAATATGCATGCAACATATGTACTGAGCTACTCTATAGTCATCAATGTTATACAAAGTAGTACATACATGTGTGTCCTGGAACACCTGCTTCTATCTCACCTAGGGTATGCAGCTCTCCCTGCTACCATATGCAATATTGCAAAAAACTGTGTGATCTTATCAGGAGGTGTCAATGCTGGGCTACCTCCAGTGGCATCTCTCGACCTCTCATACTGACATACCATGTTGACTCCTGGGATCTACTGGGACCTCCTACAGCAGTAATCATGTTGGTGAGGTCGGTCCACACTTCATTCCTCCATACTGTATTTCCTGCCCATCCAAGGAGTCTTCATCCATGTTGGCACAGGGTGTCTATTATAATTTAAATTTCCGTGGGGAAAATTGTTGCCCCAAGGTCTGCTTGCCATCTGGAAGACAGTTATATGCACATGTTTAAAATTGATGTGGGGACCCACATATGAAGATGATTATGTTGACAGCTTATGTCAATTTAACCTCTCTGCAGTCCTGTATAATGCCAAAATCTAGGAAATGGTCCCTGTCCCATATAGTAGTGTGACATATAAACCGGTATGTGACATAAAAACAGTACATGAATACAGAAGACTCGGAACAATAACACAATTTGTGATATCTGTTGAGGGTGTTTGTGGCATTTGAACCCATTGCACTGAATATCACAGTAGTGGAACACCAAACACAACAGCATTGTGCCACATAATCCACACACACTCTGCATGCTGATCCGATTAACATACTACACATATATGTGTAAAACACAAATGTTTGATGGCTGTCACATACATTCTGTAGCTGTAATGCAGTTTGAGCTTAAACAGCCTGGGTAAAAAAACAGTCATGTTAAAGTGAAGTGCTATACATGATTTGCGTATATCAACACAATCAATTCTGAAGAGTGAGTACTATCTCCATTAGCAAGGAGTATCTGAAAATTATCAATTGAGCATCTTATGGAAATTGTCATAAAATTTCTATATTGTTAAGCATACCACACACATTACATGGTATACAGACATAAACATGGATGTAGTTTTACTGAGACAATAATTATAGTGCATGTTTTAATAAGCATCAGTGAATGAATATCCATAAAAATTAAGAAAAAGTTATCCACACCTCAATGGAACTCCAGAAAACAGCAGGCTGTCATGGGCATAAAACAGTTTTAATGCAGCAAAGAAAGCACACACATAAATGATATACCTTTGAAATACATTTTTGTCCTCAACATCATCAGATACAATTAAAAACCCTAATCACATGCCTTAAATAATCCAATTAAATACAAATTCACCAATAAAAGAAATACATCCCTAAAATTAACATTTCATAAACTCTACCCACAATCCATTTCACTTCTGCTCACATTAATAACTTGGTTAAAAACAACAATCCTACACTTTTTGAATTATTTTAATGAAATTTCATAACATACAATAAGCAATGTTACTCTTTACATCATTATATATAAAAACAATATCTCTCCTTAAGGGTAATAAGTAAAAAGGTAAAGTTTGTTTTGAACAGCATATACAAGGATTGTTGGGTATCTTATAAACTGTTTTTAGATGATATTTGTGTATTTTAGAAAGGAACATTTCAAACATTTTTGGAATTTTACCAGTACATTTCTGAATCAACCGAATTTTTAAGGTTTACATACAATATTGGTCATAAAGAAATTGCTTATTTAGATGTCACTATTTACAAGGAAGGTAATAAATTTAACTCAAGGGTATTTAGGAAGAAGACATATTCTAATTCTATTCTACATTATGCTAGTGTCTACCTTTTCCATTAGAAGAAAGGCATTATTAAATGGCAATTTGTAAGAATCAGCAGAATGACCTCGGATGATGAAGAATTTATAAAGGAATGTGATGTTTTGTGAATGTGGCTACCCAGAAACATTAATTACTCAAGTAAAGTATGAGGTAGCTAGTGAGAGGGGTGGTAAATACTCCCCAGTGTTGGGGATTGTGGAAAGTAGCCTTGTTGGTGACCAGCTAAGTTTGAATGAAAAGAAGAATGAGGGGACTTTTGGATTGGCTTTCATCACTGATTTTAGTGGTGATGCAAATGCTGTATGTAGAACCATTGAAAGAGAATGGACTGGGTTCAGTAAAATTAGTGACCTTAATTAAACTGGATTTCAAAACCCCATTCAAATGTGTCTATAGGAAGGGAACAAGTATAAAAAATGTTTTGCAAGGGTACAATGACTGTAAGGGTGGTGGAACTAGAAATAAGAAAGGGGCATTCAAATGCGGGAGATGTGCACAATGTAATTTTATTAAAAACAATGAACTAGTCCACTTGGATTCTAGAAATACCCCTAATGGCAAGCAGCTAGAGTAATTGTAAGACCAGTGGAGTTGCATATCTTGTTTTGTGTAAGAGCAAGGCATTCTATGTAGGAAAAAAACGAGAGGAAGTTGAAAAGAAGAATATACGAACACTTGAATGCCATAAGTAACAAAAAATGTTAACAATGCACTATACAGGCATAGTACAGAATGTGAAAAAGGAAAGTTTAGTTTTTTTGTACTAGAGGAGATCCCAAGAGACTTGAGAAGTGGTATGTGGGAAACCAGAATAGAATACAGGGAACTTTACTGGCAGATTTTTTTAGAAACCAGTATGTTCCCTGGACTAAATGGAGGTTTGTCCCTGGCCCCAGTTTTAAAGCTGAGAGTGGCAAGATTATAATGTTTATAAAAGCTTATAAAAAATGTGATATTTATTGTATTGTTAATTTAAAATGCAACATTGCAAGCATTTTGATTGATGAAGTAGCACTGTATATTAGAGCCATTAAAGTGGAACCAGATAGCATTTTATGAATTTTATAAGCTTAAATATCACGTAATCTTAGGATTTATTACCCTTAAGGAGAGATGTTGTTTTTATATATAATAATGTAGGGAGTAACACTGATTATTGTATATTATGAAATTTCATTAAAATAATTCATAAAGTGTAGGATTGTTGTTTTTAATCAAGTTATTACTGTGAGCAGAAATGAAAAGGATTGTGGTCAGAGTTTATAAAATGTTAATTTTGGGGATGTTCATAGGTTCATAGGTTCATAGGTTTATACTAGGCTATCTGCCCGAGGGCATTTACAAGCCTAGCCCATAGTTTTGTGGCTTACGCCACCCCTTTAGTTTGGAGAAACTATGCCCATTATTTTGCAGTGCCTCTGTTGAGCAGAGACACTGAGGTAATCCCTGGGGTATATCTGCGATCTCCCATCCATTGGTCAAGATTCCTCTTGAACAAAGCCAGCGAGGTGCTCTGCCTCACATATACTGGGATTTTGTTCCACAGCATAGGGAGTCTTTGGGTGATGAATCTATCCCTCCAGCACGTCCTATTAATAGCTGTGTCTAGGTTTAGGTCTCCTGCCCTTGTGGCTCTAAGAGATTTCGATTTTTGAGGTGAAGCATGTTCATCAAATCTGGGTTTGACATGGCCTTGTATGTCAGGCACAGGTCACCTCTGAGCAGGCGGTAGCGACTGAATAGAGCTGGAGTTCTTTCAGCCGGGCAGCATAAGACATATCTTTGAGACCTTTTATCCTTTTGGTGAGGAACTTTTGAGGCCTCTCCAGCTGCTGCAAGTGTCGGGTCAGATACATTCCGAATGGGGCATTGTACTCAATCATTGGTCTGATGAGTGATGAGTACAGGAGACTATGACCTCCCTTGATCTAGATGTGAATCCCTTCATGATCAGGTGGGCAATGTAGAAGGTCTTCCTAACTATTTTAGCAACATGAGTGTCGAATGAAAGGTTACTGTCAACCTGGGTCCCCAGGTCCTTGATAACTTTTTCTGTGCTCAGTGGATTGCCTCTTATATGGTAGCTAGGGGTAACCTTGATTTTCCCGAAGGGTATGACTATGCATTTTTTGGCATTTAACTTTAGGCCATGGCTCTGGCACCAGTTATCCGTTTCTGTGAGGCCTTTCTGAAGGATATCTGTGTCAGATGTGTTTTCGACTATGGCGCCCAGTTTGCAGTCATCTGCACACTTGGTCAGCCATAACCCTCCTGTGTTTGCTTGTACTTGAGAAGTAGATGCCGAACAAGAGTGGGCCCAGGACTGAGCCCTGTGGGACACCACTTGTGACAGGCATTGAGTCTGACATGGCGCCAGCAACTCTGACCCTGTGGGTTCTGTCACTCAGCCAGTTTGCAACCCATCTTGTGACGTATGGGTTTACCTTTAGGCTGATGAGTTTTTCAATGATACCCGAGTGGGGTATTGTATCGAAGGCCTTTGCTAGGTCCAGGTAGGCTGTATGGACTGCCTTTACCTCATCAATGGCCTTGGTGACCGTTTCAAAGAAGTCAACCAAGTTTAGAAGGCATGATCTGCCTTTGACAAAGCCAAACTGGGTTTGATCCAGAGTCTGCAAATTCCCTATGTCTTTATTTATGAGATCCATTATGATCCTATCCATGGCTTTGCAGATAAGGCTTGTCAAGCTAATGGGACGGTAATTTCCAGGGTCAGTGGAGGCACCGCCTTTGTGAACTGGGACCACAGTCGCTGCGCCACTCCTGGAGTGCGTATCCAGAGGTGAGACTGAGATTAAACAGCTGTCCTAACTGTGGGTTTAATTCCTCATTGAGTTAAGTGGAGTACACATCCGGGGACACCATCAGGTCCCATGGATGCAGTGTTTTTTGCCTTGGAGAGAGCAGTTTTCACCTGGGCATTAGAGATGTTTGGGGCTACTATCATTTGGTATAGATATATCTCCTTTTGGGAGGGTGGGGTGAAGTTTGCACTGAACCTGTCAGCCAGTATGTTGGCAATGTCTGTAGGATCAGTAATCTTCACATCGTTTTGAACTAATTCTGAGCATATCTGGGAGCTTCCTCCCAGGTTTCTAACATAGCTAAAGAAGGCCTTATGATTGTCTTTTGAGTCCTTAGCTATTTTTTTCTCAAAATTTGCTTTGGATGATTTTATGAGAGCTCTTAGCTTTTTACTTATAATGATCAAAGGTGTCTTACCTCTTAAGGATTTAGCTCTATCTTGTAGTAGCTTCCTCCTTTTGTTGTAGAGTTTGTTTATGGCTGGGGTCCACCAGACTGGACGCCTGCCTTTGGTACAAAGAGTCTTTGTTTTGTTTGGGATTGCCTGATCCATGCAGTCCTGCAGGTGCTGGTAGAAGGCATTTGTAAGTGATTCAGCGGCTTGCGTTGTGTTTACCGCAGGCTCGGGGACCTTAAAGGAGACCACACTAGTCTTTAGAAGTGTGAAGTCAGCTTTTGAGAAGTTCTTTACTGTGTTTTTTGTTTCAGGTGGGGGTGGGATGAGGACCTCCAGCAAGATTAGCTTGTGATCTGATCTCACCAGTGAGGGGTATACTTCAGGTGTTGAACATTGTGCTCCCATGTTCGTGATGATGAGATCAAGTATGTTGTCTCCTCTTGTGGGGATGGTGACTAGTTGTTCCATGGCATTTGAGTTTATGAATTCCAGGAACTTTTGGGCCAGAGTGTTTGGGCTTGAGTAGTGTTCCCAGTCTATATTTGGGTAATTGAAGTCACCTAGTATAATGGTGTTCGAGATACATTTATCCCTCCAGTGTTTTCAGGAAAGCCATGTGAGGTTCCTGGGTTTGCGAGGGTGGCCTGTAACATGCTACAAATTGCAGAGCAGTCTTGCCTATGGTTAATTGCACCTGGATGGTCTCCGATGCATCGTGCGTTGCCACCAATCTTGAGGTGTGGGTGTCCTTGATGAATATGGACACCCCCCCTCCTTTCTTGGTATTGTCCGAATTTTGGGGCCGGAACGCATGATATGAGGTAAAACCTGATAGTGCTGGGGTGCTCTCAGGAGCCTTGAACCAGGTTTCTGTCACAGCACAGACATCGATGTTCTCCATACTGAGAAGGGCCTCGAGTGCGTGCATTTTGAGATTGAGACTTCTGGCATTGAGCAGCATTACCCTTAGTTTTTTTTCCATTATTGAGTTCTAGGGTGGTAGGTTTAGAATTTGAGCCTTGCCTAAAAAAGGCACTATGGGGGTGGCAATAGCCTTCGCCTATATCCGGAATCCCAGGGGTGACAGGTGCAAGCCATCCCTTAAGCAGCTGCGGCTTGTCCAGCATGTCATCCCAGGCAGACAGACATTGGATCCCCTTTGAATGACACCAGAATTTAAGCCAATTGTTAAAGCTGATCATCTTATCTCTGTATTGTGGCATCATTTTTGGTGAAGGTAGGATACTGCTCAATGTCAGGGTCATACCTACCTGGGCTACATAATCAGAGAGCTCCTCAATGTCTCTTTTCATGTAGTCCAAGGAGGTACGTCTCAGGTCGTTTACACCAGCGTGGACAATGACTGAGTCATACTTGTACCTGCTGTTGAGAGACCTGAGTGCTTGCGTTATGTGGCGGATTCTAGCGCCTGACAGGCAGCTTACTGTGACCTTCTCCTTGTTCAATCTGGTGAGCGGGACGTCAGTGTGTCTGACTATTGAGTCACCAATGACGAGTATGTTTGGCATTGTGTTTGTCCTTGAGGGCTGTGACTGTTTGACACTCTGACTATGTGGTCTATGTGTTGCAGGTGTTGTGCTCTGAGATGGTAGTTGTTTGGGTGTCTGCTTTGGTGGCCTCTGCTGTTTTGGTAGATTTTTGGTCAGAGCCTCCGAGTATGTCTTTGTGTGATTATGTGTATGATTTGAAGTTGTGATGGTACTATGTGTGACTGGGTATGTAATGTGTGTGGTTACCTTCTCCTCCTGTCTGGTCTTGCCAGTCCTATGTTGAGAGAGCTCAGCCTCCAGTTTGGCCGTATAAGTGCATCTCTCGCATGTATTTGTGTTTGGTGGGAGGAGGAGAGGGTTGTCTGTGTACATGAGGCAATTGTAACATTGCCTCAATATTCCCAGGTTCACCAGCTGACCAGGAGAGGACACTAGCAACTGTTCCCACGTCATACTAGAATGAATAGACAAAAAAATTTAAAAAGATTTCAGGGATGTGGGTGACCGAGAAATGGGGTTAGATTTTTTTGGGGGTACTGTCTCCAACAAGAGTGCTAACAAGGTGATAAGTACTGTAGAAGCAAGTGCTAGGCTTTACAGATAGAGAATAGTCTACTTGGAGTCAAGTAGAGATGAATTTTTAGTTATAGGATCGCCTATTAGATCAGTAGTATAGCTTGAGGAAGGTAGTTTTAAGGGAAAATTTGGAGAGTGGACTTTAGATAGCCTGAATAGTTTAAACTTAGCTAACCGCTGCCCTAGTGTGCAACGGTTGCAACTCTGCGCTAAATCGTGCTAACGCACGTTTAGCGCGTTTTATACCAGGGGGCTGGAAAAAGCTAGAAACTGGCCCAAAATGACCAATAAACTATCAGTTACCGGCTGAAGCCTCACAAAGCTGGACAAAAGGCAGCTCAATGCTTCCCACTCCCACTGGTAAGCAGCTAACTTCCTCTCCCCCAAATAAGGCAAGGAAACAGTACACAGGAACTACAACCAAAGCCCAGGAGTCAGCAACTCTGAAACTGGACTAAACTACCTCAGTAAAGCGGGAAAAACAAGAGATATATTTTTTTCTTTTGTTTTTTCTTTTTAAAAATAGGCAGAAACAGGTACAGCAAACACTTATAAATGCTATAAATCAGCTATTATAGCTTACACAGAAGAATTGCTACAAATACAGTCAAAAAGTAACAAACAAGGATTCCAAGTGCAATATTAAGTTAAATGCAATAAAAACAGCTTCAATGTAACAGAAAGGCAGGCGAAATACAGTCGCTAGGTATTCAGATGTGGAAAGCAACAGAAAATATACTTAGTATCAAGAAAAGTCGCTTATTCAGCTCTCTGTAGCCTGGATTACTCTGCTGGCCCACGTGGAGTCCGTGCTGAGTAGGTACAAGCTGGAAAACGCGTTTAACACGTTTATACCAGGGGGCTGGAAAAAGCTAGAAACTGGCCCAAAACGACGAATAAACTACCAGTTACCGGCTGAAGCCTCACAAAACTGGACAAAAGGCAGCTCAATGCTTCCCACTCCCACTGGTAAGTAAGGTAACTTCCTCTCCCCAAATAAAGCATAGAAACAGTACACAGGAACTACAACCAAAGCACAGGAGTCAACAACTCTGAAACTGGTCTAAACTACCTCAGTAAAGCCGGAAAAACAAGAGATATATTTTTTTCGTTTTTTCTTTTAAAATAGGCAGAAACAGGTACAGCAAACACTTATAAATGCTATAAATCAGCTATTATAGCTTACACAGAAGAATTGCTACAAATACAGTCAAAAAGTAACAAACAAGGATTCCAAGTGCAATATTAAGTTAAATGCAGTAAAAACAGTTTCAATGTAACAGAAAGGCAGCGAAATACGATGGCTAGGTATTCAGATGTGGAAAGCAACAGAAAATATACTTAGTATCAAGAAAAGTCGCTTATTCAGCTCTCTGTAGCCTGGATTACTCTGCTGGCCCACGTGGAGTCCGTGCTGAGTAGGTACAAGCTGGAAAACGCGCGTTTAGCGCGTTTTATACCAGGGGGCTGGAAAAAGATACCAAGTACCTATTCAGCACGGACTCCACGTGGGCCAGCAGAGTAATCCAGGCTACAGAGAGCTGAATAAGTGACTTTTCTTGATACTAAGTATATTTTCTGTTGCTTTGCACATCTGGAATACCTAGCTTACCTTTGTCGTATTTTTCTGCCTTCTGTTACATTGCTTGAAACTGTTTTTACTGCATTTAACTTAATATTGCACTTAAATCTTGTTTGTTACTTTTGACTGTATTTGTAGCAATTTTTCTGTGTAAGCTATAATAGCTGATTTATAGCATTTATAAGTGTTTGCTGTACCCAATTGTTTCTGCCTATTTTTAAAAAGAAAAAAAAAAACGAAAAAATATCTCTTGTTTTTCCGGGCTTACTGAGGTAGTTTAGTCCAGTTTCAGAGTTGCTGACTCCTGGGCTTTGGTGAACTAGTCCACTTGGATTCTAGAAATACCCTAATGGCAAGCAGCTAGAGTAATTGTAAGACCAGTGGAGTTGCATATCTTGTTTTGTGTAAGAGCAAGGCATTCTATGTAGGAAAAAAACGAGAGGAAGTTGAAAAGAAGAATATACAAACACTTGAATGCCATAAGTAACAAAAAATGTTAACAATGCACTATACAGGCATAGTACAGAATGTGAAAAAGGAAAGTTTAGTTTTTTTGTACTAGAGGAGATCCCAAGAGACTTGAGAAGTGGTATGTGGGAAACCAGAATAGAATACAGGGAACTTTACTGGCAGATTTTTTTAGAAACCAGTATGTTCCCTGGACTAAATGGAGGTTTGTCCCTGGCCCCAGTTTTAAAGCTGAGAGTGGCAAGATTATAATGTTTATAAAAGCTTATAAAAATGTGATATTTATTGTATTGTTAATTTAAAATGCAACATTGCAAGCATTTTGATTGATGAAGTAGCACTGTATATTAGAGCCATTAAAGTGGAACCAGATAGCATTTTATGAATTTTATAAGCTTAAATATCACGTAATCTTAGGATTTATTACCCTTAAGGAGAGATGTTGTTTTTATATATAATAATGTAGGGAGTAACACTGATTATTGTATATTATGAAATTTCATTAAAATAATTCATAAAGTGTAGGATTGTTGTTTTTAATCAAGTTATTACTGTGAGCAGAAATGAAAAGGATTGTGGTCAGAGTTTATAAAATGTTAATTTTGGGGATGTATTGCTTTTATTGGTGAATTTGTATTTAATTGAATTATTTAAGGCTTGTGATTAGGGTTTTTAAATGTATCTGATGAAGCTGAGGATGAAAACTTATTTCATAGGTGTATCGTTTATGTGTGTGCTTTCTTTGCTGCATTAAAACTGTTTTATGCTCATGACAGCTTGCTGTTTTCTGGAGTTCCATTGAGGTGTGGATAACTGTTTCTTAGCTGTAATTGCACCTATTTCTCCTTTCTGTGGTTAATATCCATAACAATACTACAAATGCATACTACACAGAGCCAGAATCCATGGAGTTCCATAAGTATATCAGATTGTAGAGAGTCATTCACAATATATATACTAAAAATCCATTAGCACTTCCTTATGTACTGTTCACTGGTGCTGTTTATATACAACTGCATATGGGAAAGTAGTGCTTGATAGTGATGCAGACATACCCACCTGTATACATAAAGGTCAATTCTACACCACACCGAGTCACATACAGTTTTGTACACAATTTTCCCCAAATGCATCAATCTCAGAATATACACATATATTTCTAAGGAGTAATGATGACATATGTCCATAAGGAGGGAAACATATCCCACCACAGCAATCCTAGCAAGAGTAAAATTCCTTTTCAGCTATCTATGAGTCAGGTATACCTGAAGGTAAGACCAGCTGTGTGCACAGCTTTTATGTCCTATTTGTGCCATACATAATTAACGAGGTTCATTAAAATTCAAGGTTTTGGAATTCTATTTGTCCACATCTACAAAAGTTCTTGAAATTTGGTGCATTGACCAATACAGTGGTGGAACAGGAAGGCGATCTGTGCAAGTACCCAACAGGTATTGTTAAACGGGACCATATAGAGCATGTGCTTGTTATCGTCCAATGGTTTGATACCATGCCATAAATGCTACTTTTAAATTGTGATTTTGATACAGTTACAGATCAGACCATTGCTAGTTGTGAACTGAGTGGGACCTCAGTGAGCAACTTATTTAATTGTGATCAATCCAACTTATTCACTTTATCAAACAGATGGCTACTTCCAATGTGTTCAGGCACCCAGTTGGACAGAGGAAACCATCCAGATTCTAATAGTCTATCCTGGAGTGGAGCATCACATGAAAGCCAGACCACAGAACTTCACGATGATGAATATATGGAACCAGATTGCGAGGAAGCATCAATGTCATATTGGGATCTACAGGACTAAGTGCAGGCTCACCACTGCTATGATGATCTGCATTGGAGGGATACTAAGGATCTTCATCTGAGGGTCACAATCCTACATATTCCTGGATATTCCTAAGGAAATCAAAGATACAGCTGTGTCCCATATATCATATATATGCCTTTAAAGCTATTAAGTAGCTGTTCTGACAATGAATTCATCTGGATAATTCAAAAGGCAAGGTGAATGTTCTCCCTGAAATATGGGTTCTATTCACATGGGGTTTATTTGTTTAATATTGTTTATCATGTAATACTAATCAACATTTTAGATTTTTCTGTTTTCCAATATATAAGGACATCATTTAACAGATCCAGTATGGTTGTGTATCACTGATGCCTGTAGCTCCTAGGCCGCTGATGACCATGCATTTCACTATTAACCATAATACTTCAACAGTAGTGGCCAGTCTGCCTGTGTATGTGTGAATAGTAACTCATACACCCTCATGAAGTGGTTAATCTGTTCTGCCTTACAAAGTGAGCAATACTAAAATCCCATTTGTTTAACACAAGAGCATTTCATGTCCAGTTGTCTAAGTATATCGTCTACATTACAAAACTTGATGATTATCTGGCAGTTTTATAGAGCATGAGGGCCTATAGTTTGTATGTGTCAAATGTTTTTGTATTTGACTATTATCTGCAGGAATACGGATACACACAAATGCCATAGTAGTTTAGTAAGGAGGGAATTGTGATGTCTGTTCTCATCCTGTAAAGCAAGAGGCCAATGTGCATATATCTTGGCCAAGTGTGGGTTCAAATCCACATAAGAGGTAGTTTTCATTATATTCAGATTGTCGTGTCTGTGTGAAAGTTTTAAAAATGCTGCCATACATACCCACTTACTGATATTAATGGTTATTTTGAATATGCTTATGTCTACAGCATTTATTTATCAGATTTCTATGGATATCTCCTGAATCCATAATGTTTTGCCAACAACATATCATTTACTACAGTTTTATGTGTAAATCTTTGAGCATACTTGGGTATTTCTGCCAAAAGAATGAGGAACATCATAACATTTGCAAATTGAATTTCATGTATAAGTGTGTCATTGTTTATTAATTCAAATTCAGCACCCTTCCCATACTTATATATGGAGGGACTGAGATAGTCAGATACACAGTTTGACTGTAGAGCTAGGACATCCCTTGATATCAAGGATAATTTTGAGTTATAATTTGTAAGTTGACAACAAATATATGTATATATGTTATGTCCTCCCACCTAAAATACATTTCTGGCTCTTGCCACCCCTATAGTGCCATTTTTAGACAGTGTTCCAAAGACCAAAGTACCACAGTAACAGCTACAAACAAATGCAAAATGAAGATCATGCTGGTCAACGACGCTAGAAGTCTAAATCTCAAAATGCACTCGCTTGAAGCACTCCTTAAAATGGATAACATCGACATTTGGTCCATAACAGAGACCTGGTTCAAGGCAACAGAAAGGCGTTTATATCACATCGTCGAAATTTCAAAATATCGAATCTGATATGGTTGACACCATATCATCGATATTTTGAAACTTCAAACATAAAGAAAGAAAAAAACAAAGAAAAAAAAGAAAACAACTAAACATTGCAAGCAGGGGAGCAAGCCACCCTGCATCTCCACACCCCCGCTACTTAAATATTCAAACTCCGAGATCGCACTACATTGCAGTAAATGGAAATCTCCCTTTATGGAGATTTCCGTTAAAACATTTGATGTCTCTCACTTTTGCTGATATGGTGACAGCCATATCAGCTTTGATATTTTCAGTCTTCAATGAATGTGATATAGACCCAGCAGAAAGCACCCCTGCACTACCAGCCTATAACTCATTCCACACCTTTCGGTGCCAGAACTTGGACCGAAGCATGAAAGGAGGTGGTGTTTCCATATTCATAACGGATGCACGCTCCTCTAGACTGGTAGCCCAACATAATGCATTTGAGATACTTCAGGTGCAGCTAACATTGGGTAAGACAGTGATTCAGGTCATAGCCTGCTATAGGTCCCCAACCATGTCCCAAGACTCACAATCCATGTTCCTAAGCACCCTGGAGAATATTAGGGTCCAACCTAACACTCGAAAAAAACAGTGGAGCCAGCAAACAGTTACCAAAATAAAGATGATTAATTAGGAGAACATAAAACAAAAAATGGAGCAAGCAGACCGGTTTCAGCTGTCTGATCCAGCCTTCTTCAGTGCATTAAATCAACAAAGCATACAAGCACATATTTATAGTATAGCCTCACTTGAAGTTACCTGAGGTAAATTGTACCATTCATTAGAAATATTCATTCAGCCCTGGAGAAAACAAGGCACCTAATTTGATAATCCATTTTTTCTCCATATTGTTTAATAGCTGATGCCAACCTCATTTGTTATTTTTGTTTCCCTGTATTCTATCAATAACTATAAATCTAAACATGGCTTTTGGATGTTTCTGTGTATGTTTGCACAAAGCATTTGTTGTTTTTTTAGTTTGGCAGCCCAACATCTGCCTTGATACATTCTAATTTCAGGGAAACGCATGCAAAACATAATAATCTGTCCAAGAATGAAATGGACATGATACATGAATTGGCAGCTAACAAGGAACTGGTAATATTGTCAGCAGACAAAGGTGGGGCAATAGTGGTACAGGATTGGTCTTTATACAATTCTGAAGCTATGAGACAACTTTCGGACAATCGGTATTACACACATATGGTATTGGACCCTACATCTGGTTTCAAGAGACAAATAGATGATTTCTTACATTCTGCCATGGAGGAGGGGATTATAACAGACAATATTGTTTACCATCTTACAGTTCCTGACCCTTGTAGTCAACACATATATTTCTTACCCAAAATTCACAAAAATTTACAAAACCCTCCTGGCAAACCTATTGTCTCGGGCAAAGGTTCAGTTACTGAATCACTATCACAGTTCTTGACATTACATCTTAAACCATTGCTTAAATGTGTCAGAGCTAGAATACCAGATACCACGGAGTTTCTACATGTTATATCAGACATATAGTTGGAAGCAGGGTGGTACCTGTGCACTTTGGATGTTTCTGCGTTATATATGAACATTCCCCATTGGGCAGGTCTGGAGGCCTTGGAACATTGGTTATCCAAGTTTAAACTATATCCACCTGGTTTCAGTACATTTTTGCTCTGCTTGGTGGAGCACATATTAACTAAAAATGTTATATATTACGAGAATAACTGTTATTTACAGATCAAAGGTACTGCAATGGGAGCCTCGTTCACTGCAATATATGCCGATCTCTTTATGGCCTACATCGAGGAACAGATCATTTATGACAGAACCCACAATATATATATATTGATGAGATCGACATATGGAGGAGATACTTGGATGATTGCTGGTTGGTATGGAGGTCTGACATTGTATATCTCAAGGAATTTGTTACATATTTGAATGAAAACAAATGGGGTATTCACTTTACGATCACATTTGATACCGAGAAAATCACTTTTTTGGATGTATTACTAATCAGGAATGCAGACCATACATTGACATCTGAGGTCTATCAACTCCTTGCTTCATGCCACCAGCTTTCATCCTCCTCATATATGCAGAAACATTCCAAAATCACAATTTTAACACCTGAAGCGGATTTGTTCTGATGCTGAGACTTACCATACATATGAGTCAGATTTGGTTAGACAATTTAATGATAGAGGTTATAAGAAAGGGGACGTCGCTCAAGGCAGATGTTGGGCTGCCAATCAGGATAGAGAAAGTCTACTCCAATACAGGGATAAAACCCCAAATAACAATTCCCAAATCAGATTAGCAACCACCTATGGCAGGAACATGGATGTCTTTATTAACAGTGTCCGCAGACATTGGAATATTCTATTGGCTGATACCAAGCTTAGTGCGCTTGTGGATGATACATGCCACTTTTCTTTCAGGAGATGCAAGAACATTGGTTCATTCATGAATCATTACAAACAAGAAAATAGATATGATAATAGCCCTACACAAATAACACTGGAAGGTGGGCCCTTGCAGGGCTGTTTTCCATGCGGGCACTGCACCCACTGTAAAAGCATGTTGAAGACAAAAGAATTCACTAGCAAAAACACAGGACAAGTGTTCTTTATAAAATTTTTTGCCAAATGTCAGTCTGAATGGGTTATTTATATGGCTTTGTGTAGCTGTTCAGCCTTCTATGTGGAACAAACATCCAGATGTGTCAAATTCAGGATATCAGAATATTTAAGTGACATTAGAACTAAAAAAACAACAAATGCTTTGTACAAACACAGAAACATCCAAAAGCCTGACTGTTACTTTCTCCTTATTCAACCTAGTGAGTGGGGCATCAGTGTGTCTCACTATCGAGTCACCTATGACTAGTGTGTTGGGCATACTGTTTTGCCTTAGGGACTTTGGTTGAGTGGCACACTATTTAGGAGAGTTATGTGTTTCATGATTAGTGTTGTGTTGTGGTGGTCAAGTGCATTTTTGCCTTGGAGGTCTCTGCTGTTTGGGTAGATTATTATTGAGAGCCGCAGCAAAGGTGGGTGTGTGGTTTGTGTTTTTATGTGAAGACAGTGCTGGTGTGTGTTCTGGAGGGCTATGTGCTCCATGTGGTGTGGTGCAAGTGTTGACCTTCTCCTCTTGACCAGGTATTCTGGTATTAGCTGGAGAGTGTGTGGCTTCCAATTTGGATATATAAGTGCATCTCTTGCAAGAGTGTTGGGAAGTAAGAGGAGAGGGTTGTCAGTGTAAATGAGGCAGTTGCTACATTGCCTCAGGATGCCCAAGTTCACCAGGTTAATAGGAGAAAGTACAGGGAACTGATCTTTAGACATGCCTGGAGGGGTGGGCATTAATAATAAGTACTGGAGCTGTTTCCTTGTAGAACCTTTAGTGCTGGTAGCACTTTTGTGTGCTACAATAATTGCTACAAGAAGTCTGGTAGAGTGCTAACTAATAAGCTAGTAAAAGTGCAGGAGAGGAGAGAACTAGCAGATCTAAGGGAAAAATTGAAGAGTAGACTTTGGCACTGCTCAGAAGCTCACAAACAGTCCTGGACACAGCAAATCTGTATCTGGACTAGACTAGTTACAGGAAAGGCAGGAAAAAGTGCAAATGCGGGCTTTTAAACCATGGTAAGGAGGCCCATTTAAAATCATGTATATTGCTGATTATGGACTAAAACTGGACTAAAAATGCTTAGTTATTAGTTGGGGACATGCAGACTCATTCCTAGCACAAATTAAATTAGAGAACAATGCATAAACTATTAAAGTGTGTGTGGGGGAGGCAGTCACGGACATTTCCTTAGACTGAACTGATTCATTTGATTTTACAAGAAATTAACAATTAAGAAAAAAGACACAAGCCTTGCTATCAAGTAATTTAACAGGAACAACTAGCTCAGTTACCAAATAACAATAAAGAAATACGGCAGAATTAACTTGTATTTACAACTTTGCATGCCTTTCGCAAACTTGAAAAAGGAAAGTAGAATGCTTTATTCGGGGGGGGGTCAGTGGTAGATTTGAAAAGCCTTGAATTTTGTATTAGAAACCAACTATAGATTGAAGTAACCTTTAACAAGTTAAAAAAGGGAAGTAGAATGTTGTATTCGGGGAGAGGGGGGTCATTGAAAGATGTGCAAAACCTTGTTGCATTTTGTAAGTTAAGAAACCAAATGTAGACTGAAGTAACCTTTAGCAAGTTGAAAAAGGGAAGTAGAATATTGTGCTCAGGGGATTCAGTGGTAGATGTTGAAAACCTTGTTGTGATTTGTAAAAGAAAAAAAAAACTGATAAACTGAAGTAACTGGACATGAGAAAAAGACACACTTGACTGCCACAGAAATAAAGAAGAGAGAGTGTGGATAAAGGGTATACTTAATGTGTACTGTGTTACCTATTTAATTCTCTACAACACATAACTGCCAAAGGTCGTGCACATCCAGTTATGACTACCACACAGTTTGTAACATGTCATAGCATAATAATGCATAGGAACATATGTTTTTCTATATTTCACTATGGCTGGTATGCATCCCCACCCTTTTTGTCAATATTCCATTGCCCATGTTGAAAAGTGTACCATCAGTGCTACTTACCTTTCCTTACTGTTTATTTCTGACCATTGTCTGTCATTTGTTGTGATACTTGCTATATGTGTATTCCTGCTGTGTTGGCCTTCTTGCCCTCTTTTCCTTTCCTGTCTTTGTATTTCCTTCTATTATAATAAAAAAAAAAACATTTCTCATGCCCCTCTGACTGTTCTTCAGATTTTCCTATTCTAACATACCTCTTCTGTCCCTCTTCTTCACCCATACCCCATGTCTGATTTTCTATCTCCCTATTTCTGGGGGTCTGTACATTACCTGTGTTCCCCACACAATTCCTGCAGCCATTGCTAACTACTGTTTGCTGTGACAATGTGGTCATAATTGCCTTTCACCTTTATTAATTTTTTTTCAGAAATGTTATAGTTTCCATCAGAAAGTGCATGGAAGTATATTTTACTAAAAAATGACTTACTGAGATATCCCATAGCTGTCTCTAAGCTTTCTGGAAAAATTGTTGTAGTAATGTATTTATGAATGTCATGCAGCTTAGATTGAGATAGTATTTGTGTAACTTTGTTAATGTACATCACACTTTATGAAACAATTTTCATGACTTACGAATTGGATGTGACTGATATATAGTGTGCTGTTGCTGCTTAGAAACTCTGTTATGTGTCAAGAGTTTCTAAGTTCATTGAGGCATATTTACATATTACAGGTTTAGCCACAATTTTTGCATCAATATTGGCAAAATGTGCTGGATTCCATGAACTTTACGGAATCCGTCTGGCTGTGTCTAAGCTATCAGTGTACCCCACCATCAGTTCTTTAAAAAATTTTCTTTACCAGATCCTTTTCATCAATCTAGAATTTGTGGATCCCTAGATCTGATACTACATGGTGCTAACACTAACTCCATTCTCTAATACTGCTACTAGCAGTATGCCTACCTGTGCGTGCACGCGAGTGTGTGTGTGTGTGTGTGTGTGTGTGTGTGTGTGTGTGTGTGTGTGTGTGTGTGTGTGTATGTATGTGTGGTGTGTGTGTGTCACTTAAATAACATTTCTTAAATAAAATAACTGCAGCATAGTATCTCTAGCTTCAGCATTACCTGGTGGTTAAAAAGTTGTACAAAATACATTGTTTACTTTGTGTTAACCCTACAGGTGTTTGCTTTCACTACTGCTGATTATTAATTGAAAAATGAAGAACTTTACACACTGCATGGGGTTTCCTGCTAGTTGTTTAAGTGGTTTGTGTTAGCAATGCACTTGTTCTCTTCTACTGTGTCTTTACACCAAGAAAACTAGGTATATTCATCTTTTAAAAAAAAAAAACAATTTTATTGAATCTGATTAAAACAAATTTGTAAACAATCACATAGATTCACATAACAAATGTAAATTGAGACGTTATAACATATATAACTCAAATAACTGTATGTGCGAAACTAATAAAAACTAAGGTATTTACACAGACATCCATTAATTTTACCTAAAATATGTTATAATAACCATTTTAGATTGTAAATCACATTTAAGAGAAAAATGAGACTGAAGTTATTCATTACAATATTTAATCCTTTTTCAACAGATTCTGCAAATGAACCCACATTTGATATGTATAAGTCTTTCTAGTTATTCTAGAAATTATGGTTTTAAGTTGTAAATGACATATTTCATATAACAGGTTCTTGAACTCTGAGAATGTAGGAGGAGATTCTGATATCCATTTTTTTGTTATGGTCTTTCTGTCCACATCTAGAATTGCCCAAAGTAAAGGATATTTTATTTTTTAACACATTGTGGTATAGGTGTATTAAAAATCACCAGAGACTTGTTTAGTATGAAATTATCTATAAATAATGCCTGTAGTAGATTATTTATGTCTCCCCAAAATATAGTTAGTGCAGGGCAATCATAGAACATATGTGCCCAGTCTATGTCCATATCTGACTTACATTTATTACATTTATTACAGATGTTTTGTTTTTTATTGATTTTATTCATTAATTGAGGAGTATAAAATGATCTGTTCATAAATCTCCAGAAGTATAACTTCCATCCAAGAGATAAAGTTGTTTTACCTGCTGATTCTAATATGTTTATTTTGTCTTGATCACTGGGGAGATCATTATTAACTGTGCAGCAATAACTCCAATAATTCTCTGGGCAAATATATGTTTCTTATCTTATGATTCTGAAAATATTTATTTATTTATTATTTATTTTACATTTGTTGACCGGGATAGTCCGACTGGATACATGTCCATTTTCAGCAGATGCCCGGGGAGAAAATCTCCAAGATAATAATACACATTGAACATTTAGTAAATGCTAGTTTCAAGCAGATTATAGTCATAAGCAATACCAGCATTTAGCACATATAGTACTTATTATAAAACACTTTACAAAACATAATATTATTTTCAAAGTTAAACATACATAACATTACATTCAGGTTTAAGACACACTGAGCAGCAGTTATACAGTTGACCCTTCCTGAAATGGAGTGGTAGAAAAAAGTTAGAAGTAGTTGAAGGTAAGGCACCTAAGAAATAGAGAGGTCACTAGTCGCGGTTAGTGCAATGACAAAGCCAATGAGTTTTGAAGTATTTCTTAAGTTTATTTTTGAATTGAGTTAGTGAGGGATCTAGGGTCAAGTCAGCTGGGAGTCTGTTCCATATGTTTCCAACAGAGTTGGCAAAACAGAGAGTCCCCAGCTGAGTAGTTGGATTTGTATGTTTGAACTAGGAGTCTAGTGGATGATCTCAGTGGCCGGGTGCTGGTGTAGGGGCAGATAATATTTTTTAGTGCAGGTGTATTTTCTGGTTGGTAAAGGACTTTATGTGCCACTATTAGCTGGTTGAACTGCAGTAGGCTTGGCAGTTCAAGCCATCCTAAGCGATTTAGGTTGTGACAGTGGTGTGTCCGGTAGGCTGTGCCAGTAGCAAATCTGGCAATGTGGTTATAGCAGGATGATAGTTTATTAAGATCTGTTTTGTTTAAGTTGGAGAATAGAGGTGAGGCATAGAGAAGAGTTGATAGCAGATGGGAATGGGCAATTGCAGTTTTAGCAAGTGGGGTAAGGAAAGGTTTGATTATGTAAAGAGAGCCAAGTTTTTTATTAATGGTTTTGATAGTTTGATCGATGTGCGAATCAAACTTCAGGTTGTTATCAACTATGACATCCAATAGTTTAGTTTGGGCTTCTGGGGAGATGATAGTGCCATTGCTAGCAGTTATGTTGAAGGCTGGCTGGGGGGGTCCTGCATGTGGGGGAGAACAGGAGCAACCCAGTTTTGTTGGGGTTTAGGATTAGATGTTGATTGGAGAGCCACTTTTTCACTGTACTGAAGGTAATTTGGGTTAATGTGAATAAAGTAGCTGGTGAGGTGTCAGAACAAATCAAGGTGGAGTCATCCACATATTGAATGCAGGTAGCATCTGGGATGACTGAATGAAGGTCATTGATAAAGACGGAGAAAAGAAGGGGTCCTAGTATCAAGCCCTGGGGGACTCCTAATGTGATGGATGGCGAGATGATAGCTTGACCTGCCATAGGACTGCCTGTTTCCTGCCCTGCAGGTAGGATTGAAACCATTGGAGTGCATGGTTGTTTAAGGAGAAGGCCTTCAAAGTATTTATAAGCATTCTGTGGTCACCCATGTCAAAAGTCTTGCATAGATCTAGAAAGTGTGCTGAGGATAGTTTGCTATTATTGCGGTTGTGGTTAATGATGTTAGAGGAAGAGAGAAGGGCAGAAGTAGTACTGTGGTGTGGCTTAAAGCCATGCTGAAAGCTGGACAACAGCTTGTTGTGTTTGAGGTAGTGCATGAGCTGTATGTGTACACACTAATTTTAGCTAGAGGTGACAGAATAGCTATGGATCTAAAGTAAATAAATAAAGGAGAGTTTTATTTGAATAAGTTTGTTTATGCTGAAGAATTGATTGGAAATAGTTTAATAAAAATACAAGCATCATGTTTGGTGGTTGATGGAATCAAGTCTAGTTTGTTGTCTATAAATAATCTGAGAGTTTGTATGCCTAGCCATAAGAAGTTTTCCGACTGATATTCCTGTATTATGTGATCTAGAGTTTTAGTTTTATATTCAGAAGTCAGCTGAAACCAAAACTTAAGTTCATTTTGTTTAAATTAAGTGATTTTCTTTAAATCTGAAGTTAACAAGGAATCTTGAGTGAATGCTATGGGGAATAATAGAAAAAAAAAACATTCTTTATATCTGAGGTGTTTATAAATGAAATTCTTAAAATTAGTTATAATATTGTAAATGTAACTAGTTGCATGTTTGGGAGTTAAATGCATGGTAAAGTAATCTTTTAGCATCCATAATACTGGGTTGCTTATTACTTCTAACTTATAAGTTGAAGGGCTTGTTATTAACTGCATAGTTGATGTTTCCCAATATATCTTCCCTTTAGCTGAGTAAGTAGTGTCTAAAAGTTGCATAACTGTTCTAATCATAGAAGAGATCGAACAGAGGTTCAAATCTGGAAATGCTATCCCCCCATTACTCCAGCTATTTAGATGTTGTTTAAGAGCTATTCTAGGTTTTTTTGGGCACCAAAAAAATTTTAATATCAGAGAATTTAACTTATTGATAAACATTTTAGAAGGAAGTATTAAGATAGATTGAATAATATATAAGATCTTGGGTAGGATTATCATTTTTATGATGGTTAATCTTTCTTCTGTTGTGAATAATACCGTGTTCCATTTTAAATTAGATTTTGAATGTTTCATAACATTTATTGTAATTTAATTGTATTATTATTGTATAGTATATTGCTTATGACTGTAATCTTCTTGAAACTAGCATTTACTAAATGTTCAATGTGTATTATTATCTGGAGCTTTTATCCCAGGGCCTCCACTCAAAATGGACATATATCCAGTTGGACTATCCTGGTCAACAAATGTAAAATGAAAAATAAAATAAATTATTGTTTTTATGTCCTTAACAAGGATGATTCCTAGATATGTAATTTGAACTGTATTAGGTGTTTTCTTAATGTTATCTATAGTTTTGTTATTTCTGTTTGAGTATATGGGTAGGATTTTAGTTTTGTTGTCATTATATGACAGCCCAGACACCTTCTGAAAAGTTTTGATTGAATCAAATAATGAAGTTAGTGAGGAATCAGTTCCCTTTGCTGTGATAAGTACATCATTTGCAAATAATTGGATTTTAGATGTTATTTCCTTGTTAATCTCTAATCCTTCTATATTTTTGTTATTCTGTATATAATTACCCAATGGCTCCATTATTAGAGTGAATAACAAAGGAGGAAGGGGGCATCCTTGCTTAGTACCTTTTTATGATAGGGATTTTGTTTGAGATGTATCATCCTATTTTAATATATGCAAGACCTCCTTCATATAGTTGTTTTAATAGATCGATAACATTTTTTAAGAAACTTAAACATTCTAGTAATATGAACAAATAATCCCAGTCAATTGAGTCAAATGCTGTATTTATGTCAATGCTTATTTTGCTTATTAATGTTAATTTTTTTTTTTCCTTTGAGAGTAATCAGTTAGGGCTAAGGTTCATTTAATAACATCAAAGGTACTTCTATTACTTACAAAGCCTGTCTGGTCATCATCTATTAATTGTGGTAAGAATTTCTTTAGTCTTTCAGTATATATATTCATGAACATTTTATAATCCACATTCAATAAGGATATGGGTCTATATGACAAACAATAATTAGGGTCTTTGTTAGGCTTTAGAATAGGTGAAATGAGTGCATATTTCCAAGAAGGAGGCATTATTATGTCATTTTGGGCTGTATTTTAGACTTTATGGAGTAAAGAAATAGCACTTTTAGGCATCATTTTATATATTTCAGGTATAAAACCATCGTTCCCTGGTGATTTATTTTTTTAAGTTTATTAATTTGAGTTTGTATATCAACTAGGGTGATCTGTTTATCAATAGCTTCTGTCTGTTGTTTGTTAAGTTTATTATTGAGATTTTTATTAATATAATCTTTTTACCTTAACTTTTGAATCTATGTTATGTGTGGTTTGATTGATTGCAAGAAAGTGACTTCTAAATTCATCAGTTATATCTTGTATACTATATACTTCCTTCTTCTTCCTCATAGAGTATCCTCGGGATTCAGTAAGGTTCCCATGCAGAAATAGCTTATTCCTGCATGGAAATGACCATTTAAGAGCATCAAGGCAGTGCACCATGCATAGTAATGAAGGTGCGCTGCCTCTGCTCCTAAATGGACACGGAGCATGGACGAGTGCAGGGGGTGTGTCTGAGAGCAGAGCTCTCACAATACACATGCCCCTGCACTCAAAAATTGCCATTTGGCAACTACAAGGAGTGATAATGCTCATAGGGGGTTGCATACCTCCCAACTGTACAGATCTTCGCAGAATGTCCAGATTTTTCGCCCATACATTTGGCCTGTACCCCATTTGTCCAGGTAAATCACTGGGATGATCCCAGGATTGAAGTCATAAAATAATGGCATACATTTGAGTTTCAGACACCAAATCCATCAGAAAGGTTATATTAAAACAAATCCTGTTACTCTAGCAACTTACTTAAGTTAATAAGAGCAATATTTAAAATATGTCCCTAGTTGTACCTCATTTTGTCAAGCTTTGTCCAAATATTTTGCATGAAGATGATGAGAGGTATGGGGACTTGCTAGGATGTCTGCCAAATGTGCAGATGCACACAGAAATCCACAGCAATAAGTGTAATTTGCCCCTTCCTAGAGAAAATAACACTAAAGACATTTTTCTTTTTATCAAACAGATTTAATTTAAGCATAGGTCTGCGGGTTTGCCCATTGCTTATCTACACATACTGTAGCTTAAATAGCACAAGAAGATAAATAGCAAGATACATTCAGTTGAAGCAGTACTGCAATATTGTAGTGTTCAGAGTGTTTGCATTGTAAGCAGTCATTTCTGGTTCGATCCTCATTGTAGTAAATTCCATTTTCCATGTGAAAGCAATATATGATCTTATTTTGCTGTATCACATACTAAATAACATATTTGTGAACTGGAGTACTTCATTAAGTGCAGATGTGAGGTGTCATTGTAATGTGGTAAAATCCACAGATAAACACAAATGCCTCATACAGTATACATACACATGAATGAGGGATACTAAATGAAGTTATAATGTGTAATGAATGATAAATCCATAGAGTGTCCAAATCTGCCACTTTTCCAAGACCCATGTTTCATTTCTTTCTAAATTAGTGTGGGGGTAAGCAGGAGTAAGCACTTTTAAGCAGTAGCAAGCAGGTTTAAACTTGTTTGCATGGGGGTAAGCAATGTGCACGCAGGTT
Organism: Protopterus annectens; assembly: GCF_019279795.1. NCBI lineage: Eukaryota > Metazoa > Chordata > Ceratodontiformes > Protopteridae > Protopterus > Protopterus annectens. The sequence continues at coordinate 1,638,591,695 of NC_056733.1, read as the reverse complement.
AAGCAATTTTGAAGCTAACTCTCTGTAAGCATATTTAACCGGAAGTTAGCATTGCTTACTGTCGCACAAACCTGCTCAAACCCACTTACAACTGCTTAAAAGTGCCTTAATCACTCTGTATCCAACAGCCTCTGTTCTGCCCAGCAACAAAATAAACAGGCCTTGAACCCAGGACCCTGTACACTATAGTCACAGCAATTAACCAGTAAGCCATCACAGCTGTACATTAAACTGAGGTAGATCCAAACAGATCCTTACACTAGGAAAATCACAATTTATATGTGAAAGGACTCTATAAACAGTTTTATGTTGTATAAGCTACTACATAACATATATATGTGAACTGGAGTACTGCATAGAGTTCAGATGTGAGGTGCCATTGTATTAAAGTAGTGAAATCCTCCAATAAACACAAGTACCCCATACAGTGTACGTACACATGAATCACAGATACTAAACAAATATATAACATGTAATGAATGATAAATCAATGCCAAACAGCAAATAGTGTGCAAATTTAAAAATAAACAATGGTAAGCATTGCACACCTCTGCTTACTAGGTGTAAGCAATGTGTAGCACAGCTAAATCGATTTGCCCATTGGTATACCCCTTTAAGCAATGCCAACTTTAGGTAAGCAGGTTTGCCCATAGCTTAGCATTTTCAAAACCATCCAATCATGGCAAAGTGTGGAAAATTGGCCCTATTTAAAACCTACAGGAGGGAATACATCTCATAAGTGGTTGCAGCTTCCTCCTGTACGCACTATGGCTGGTGTCACAAAACGATCGCACTTACGGGTGCAGCACTGGGGCATCCAGGAGGACAAAGGTCATGGCAGGACTCCTGGTAAAAGATCATGAAGAGAGACTGCTGCAGGGCTAGTACCAGGGTTCCCAATATAAAGAGGAAGCCTGGGACCATCTTGCCCATGACCTCACCAGTGCCACTGGCCTCCCTCGAACTGGTGAGCAGGTCAGGCACTGCCAGCTCATGTATATTATTGATAGGTATGGCTAAATATTCCTCATGCCTTTGCCAGTGGCAGCAGAGTGGAGTCAGGAAGCCCATGCCTGTAGGATTCAGAGGCTGCATCACGAGTCAGGTTAGTAATAATCTTGCATGCACTGTCATAAGAAATTAATCTAAAAGTAGTAAAAAGTGAATTGCCATTATAAAACCTGTATTGTGTATGGGATGTACTGAATAAACCAGACAATATGGCAGAAAGACTCTGATATAGGCTGTATGTAAATAAAAGGGTAACAGCCTGGCAATAAAGGTCTAACCCCTGGACTGCTTGTGTTTACTCTGGTATCATATGGCAATGTAGTGTTGCATTCTCTTACTAGTACTGTTACCCACACTGTGCTACTTAAATAAAACATGTAGGAATGTCTGCATACGACTGTTGTAATAACAAGGTCATATTGTACAACTGAGAGAGACTTAGACAGAAAACAGTGTAAACATACACAACATAATCCAAATAGCACACTCAACTGAGATGTAAACCGTTGTATTCTTAGCATACACAGCCATGGTTTGAATGCTGGGAGTGGTAGTAAGCTGTATGCAGAATCATACGCCTCAACTGTACAGCTTTTGTCAGAAAGTTCAGATAACTGGCTTACATTTCCTGCCTGTCTCCCTGTCCCCTTGGCAAATCAGTGGGATTATCCCAGAAATTTAGACAGCAAATAATGACATACAGCTGATTGTCAGACATCATAACCATCAGAAATATATCTATAAAAACAAACCTGTCACTCTAGCAACTCAACAAAATGTTATGAGAGTAATATGCAAAGTATGTCCCATCTCTACCCCCATGTTGTGAAACTAAGATCAGAGTGTGTGCAGTAACAGAGTGAGACCTATGTGCATAATAATAACATGAAATCTGGTAATATGTGTGGCAACATTCAGGTAGTGTTAACAAACATTCCCTCCACAGGTCTGTCAGATAAAAAAACTGTGCCTGGAAATAAAAGATTGAAATCCTGGACTAGTACTGTTTAGTCTGGCACTGTATGAAATTATTAGTGTTGCAGTTTATCTGAATAATAATGTATTACTCATCACTGTCATCCACACTGTGCTACATAATAAAACTGTCTAGGAATCCCTGTATAAGAGTGTTGTAATTACAAGGTCAGATAGTAAAACCATGGGAGACTAACAGGCAGAAACCAGTAAAGAGATGCACAGCAATATCTAAATAGCACACTCAACTGTGATATAGACTGTTTTAATTTTAGCAGACACAGCCATGGTTCGAATCCAGGGAGTGGTAGTAAGCTGTATGCAGAATTGTACCCCTCAACTGTACAGATTTGTTCAGAATGTCCAGATAATTGGCCCATATCTGCTGTCTGTTACTCTGTCCACCTGGCAAATCAGTGTGATCTCTGACAGTTAGGCAGCATTTAATGACATATGACTGACTGTCAGACCTGTATATATTCAGAAAATGTATATGAAAACAAACTTGTCATGGTAGCAACTCACCAAAGTTTATGAGGGCAATTGTCAAAATATGTCCCAGTTTCACCTGCATGTTGTCAAGACTTGCCCAGAGTGTGTGCAATAAGAGATTAAAAGGTATGTGCATAACATCAACCTGGAATCTGAGAATATGTGTAGAAACAGCCAGGTAGTGTTAACAAACAATACCTCCACAGGTATTGCAGGTATGAGGTGTATACTGCAGGTAAAACACAGTTCATGTGTATAGTTGTCTACAAACATACCACTGTCCAAACTAAGGCAATAGGGTAGTGTAATAATACCTGTAAAGTACAGATTACAGCACTAAGAAAGTATCGAGAACTACAGGGATATACAAGTTGTTAATTGACATCTCTCTCTCCCCCCACCATATCTGCAACAATAATCTAAATACACAACTCAATGGGTATGTGTAGAATTAAATCTACTGTTGGGACATATGTCCTATTGTTTGATAAATATTGAAATTTGTTTCTATGCATGTGCTGTGTTGAAATACTCTCACATTGGTGGCATGCTGCCATCAATGTACCTGCATGCTGTTGTAATGTCCACTGTGGTTCCATATATGCATGTGTTCTGTTTGCTATGCAACTGTTCCATATCTGTTGTTTTGGGTTAATGGAAATATCTAGGCATGCTGTTATACCCAATCCTGGAATGTGTTGACTATTACTAACCCACATATGTTTTAATATTGAAACACCATAGCACTTTTGCTAAGGCCGGTCCCAGTGGACCCACCTTTCCCACCTCATTTGGTCATGGCACTGGGCACCAGCACATCTGGGGCCCACCCCAGGACCTCCTAGTCTGCTGGTCCTGCAACACCTTCGGCTGGAACTGCCTCAGGGGATGGGGCTCGCCCCCACCAGGGTGTGAGCACAGACAGGAAATTATCACCTGTCATCAGGTCCGGGGTCTGTTGCATAGCGAGCTCCGCAGGGAATTCGGAGATCAGCTCTGCCAGCTTGAGAGCCAAGTGATGCATCTAGAGGGTCAGCCTGCCCCTCCTACCCAGCCCCAGCACAGCCACCTTTGAGGCCGTGAAGGTGCAGTGGTGACTACCCATGGGTGGAGACCTCAGTCCCACTGTTTCCATTTGAGGGATCATGGGCTTCCTGCTTCCAAACACCCCTCCCCATCCAAGGAGCCCCCATATGGAAACAATGGGACCAAGGTCCCCACCCATGGGCAGTCACAACATCATCTTCATGGCCCTGATGGTGCCTGGGCTGGGGCTGAGCAGGAGGAGCATGGAGACCCTGAGATTATGTACTGAGGTCCTCAAGGTGCTGTAGCACATCCCCCAAGTCTCTGTGGAGCTCTCTATGCACCAGACCCTGGACCTGTCTTCAGGTGAAAGGATCCTGTCTGTGTGTGCTCCCAGGGGGGAGAACACCATCCTCTGAGGTGGTTCCACCTGAAGGTAGTGCAGGACCAGTAGATGAGGAGGTCTCAGGGTGGGTCTCAGATGTGATGTGGCCTGGTAACATGGCCAGGTAAGGTGGGAGAGATGGTTCCGCTGGCAACTGTTTCCCAAACATGCTATTGTGTCACTGTTATAGAACTTATGTGGGTAGTAATAGTCCACACATTCCAGGATTATGTCTAACAGCATGCATAGATATCCCCATTAACACAAAACAGTAGATGTGCAGCAGTTACACAGCAAACAGAACACATGCATCTATGGAACCATAGTGGCCCTTACAATGGCATGCAGGTATCATTGTTTGAAACAAGCCACCAATGATAGTGTTTCAACATGGAACATGACCACAAGCACATAGCACAAATTGTTGTACAATACGATATATGTCCCAACGGTAGGTCTTCTGTAGACATACCCATTGAGTTCTGTGATCAGATTGTTGCTGCAGATATGATGGAGGGGAGACAGAGATGTGTATTAACAACTATAATATCCTTGCATTATGAGGTCCTCAGACAATATGTCCAGGGAGAGACTTCCTATGTACACAGTGGAGGAGAATGATGTCATCACATACCTGGTGCAGCACTACAACCCCCTGTTTGGGTGTACAGCCCATGATCTGCAGGAGAGGACTGCCCTGTGGAACGATCTTGTCCACAGGGTAAACAATGCCGGCCTGCATAACCACAGTTATGAGCAGGTCCGACATTGATGCACTGATCTACTCCTCCATGCCCATTGGTGTGCTGCTGTGGTTAGAGGGGGACCAGCTTGCAACAGGGGGTGGTCATGCCATCCAGCCCACCCAACACATGTTGAGGAGCTTCTCACCAGCCTCGGGACACCTGCCCACCTGCAAATACAAGACCCGGTGGAGAGCATAGTGAAGGTGGGTGCTACCCACACAATGGCTGCGGAGTGTGCAGGTGAGGCCACAGGGCACATCAGTAGACCACTGTTGCATATCCATCCACATGTGTAGAGTTAGATATTGCATATGTGAGATGAAATATATATAGTCTGTTGCTGTGTTGTAGTAATAAGCAGATGTGCATAATCTGTAGTATTGTGGGTTTGTACTGTTGATGTACTGTAATGCTGCACCCACCCTGTACCAATGCCACAAGTGTGGCTACTGACATCACATCTCTCGCACAATTATGTGGGTCCCTCTGGTATACCTTTGGGGAAGCAGCCTGTAGCTGGTGAGTATGGTGTTTGTTCTGGTTTGCCAATACGCCGGTCATGTTATGGCCATGGTATATTCCATGCAGACATTTAACACACCTACCCATAATGCATGCTGTACATGTTCAAGCATTGTTGCTGTTAACTGCACTGCATCACAGTGGTCACCATGGTGGTGTATCTGAAGGGTATGTAAGAGTCCTGCAATATAACTAACAACCTGTCATTGCAAAATGTGTTCACAGAGATGAACATAATGGTGGGACAAATGGCCTACAGTAGGGACATGTCTAAAATATCACCCTTATACAGTGCTACAACAGTGTATATACCACTATTATAATGGCAACTGTTACAGATCTACACTACGGCATATCACAATACTGCATTCCACAACCCTTACAACCTGCAATGTGGTCCTAACATGAGCAATGAATGTGCAATATGGAATCCTATGTTAGGACAGCAAATATGGAGAATACATACCTTCACAAACACTGGAAGCATATGTGCACATACACTCCAGATAACATATTGTGGAAGCAGCTTTTGAGATACTGACAGCATGCATTCTTCATGAGTATGGACCTTCCAGCAAGTACAGGTCCTCAATGTCACACCAAGAAATGGTCTGCTGTCCAAGATGTTTGGCCATAAAATGTGCCCACTTGCCTGCAACAGAGGCAGCTGTGGCTTGCACACATCTTACAAGCCATGGAATGGATCCCATACCCAACAGGTAGCACCCAGGAGTTGGACATGTAGATTTACCTCACCATTGCATATACCATGGCAAACAGTGCAGACAGTCATGTATGGCATGAGGATGTATGGGACAGGAATAATGTAAAAAATAAACAGATGGCCATCCAAGACAGATGATGACAAATGTTGCAAACTGGTCATGCAGGCTGCCTAGTAACATGGCACAACACTGAAGGAGTTGCAGGAATGTCTAGCAAGTACTGGCTGTGCAGTATGTGTCGGCAATTGCCTGGACTCTGCATAAGTGTGACCCATGGGTTAGGGTAATCAGATGGGACAGTTGTACCACAGGAAACATCAGCCAGGCCACTCTACAGCTAGCATATGCATAACAGCAAAGGTCCCCAAAAGGCATGTGTTGCAATGTGTACTGGTGTACCAAGACCACACTGGAAATCTACAGACAGTATCAACTAAGATACATGTGCTGCACAACCAACACCTCACCCCACCTCAGGCCCACCATCCCCATCTGTACCTTGCCAGTGCCAGTATACACCTATATGTTTGCCATTCATTAGCAAGCTCTAGCCTGATACACATGGTGTTCAGAGTTTGGAACACTGCAAAATGACACATGTGTAAGCCATAGTTGTCAAGCATCTGCAAAAAGGCTGAGGGTGGGGAGGGAGTGTCATCATGAAACACAACAATGCACTGTGGCAGAGATCCAAAGCTCATTAAGAATGGCTGTATCTGCACACAGTCAAGGTCAGGAATTGTGGCAGACATAACCCTGACTCCACAGCAATAGTAACAGCACTGTGTGACCTCCAATGGATGTGCACATGAGTTGACCTTGCAATCATGCAGAGTTAGGGAACATTTGTATAGCAGAGTGACCAAATACTGGCAAATGCAGATGGCCCATGCTATTATACCCCTTCCAGGAATAGTGACTGCTGTAGTACACATAACAGTAGGTGCAACAAGCCATCATGATAAGGGTGTGAACACATATGCACCCACAACTTGTATGCATCTCAATCAGCATCTGCACAACTAACACATTTGTTTGACACTGCATTTGATTGCACAGGTCATATGTCACATATCAGGTTCATGTAATATTGACATATGCAGTAATGTGGCCCCGCGGCATATCAGGGAGGAGGGTGCCATGTCAATAAGGGTGTGTACACTCCTCATAGCCCTGGCAATGTTTGAAGGTTGTCAGTGTGTAATTGTATTTTATAGGCCATACATGCACCGCTGATGAGATTGGTAAATCAGACATCAGGCATTCACAAATGACATCAGTCCACATATCATCCCAGGTATGTGTTGGACAAACGCATAGGGTCAGTGAGCAGCAGAGCAAACATAACTGAGGCACATATACACATTCAACAATGGTGTGTACACCTGTGAGGTATGGTGCACAGTACATGCCAGGGTGCCAAACAGGTGCACAGCAATACTGTGTACATGGGTGCAGTGTGTTCCAAGGGAAGGGGTATCACCTGCTAACACAAACCATGCATCACAGAGATGTATAATGTTGCTAGCAGGGATTGACTATAGCTGCACTGCATGCTGTTGAGTGCCATATGTCATGCATGTTGACAGGTGGGTAATGAGAAGTCTGTATGTAATATCTTTGTGCAACCTCACCTGTAAATGTGTGTGTGTGGGGGGGATAAGCTGTCTGTAAGTGCTATCTGGTGGAGTGGAGGGGGGGTTGATGTATGTAGAATGCGTGTGTGTATGTGTGTGTGTTTGTGTGTGTCCATGTATGCATGTGTGAGTGTGGGGTTGTTCATACCTCTAAACTTCTCTTTGAAATTGTGCAGTTCATGGACATGGACAGACACATGAAACGCCATGAATACTTTTCTGACATGTAATCTCAGGACAGCTGATAGTATAATAAAGTCTGCAGCATGAAGCATGCATTGGGAGGGAAAACTAGACACCAGGGATACTGTTTTAATTGCAATCAGCAGAAAGGTGAAAGAATACCCACATATGCAGCACTAAAGATGGATTGGGTAATTACTAGACAACACCCGAGAGTGTTTCCAAATATTGCTGTAGTCTACATAAAACGTTAATAGAGCAACATATCTTGAATCTACTGAACAATAGTTACATATGACACTCTAGTGCATGACATTATTGAGTGACTGTAGTAGCCCATAACATATGGGGGCCATGTTCAAGATGTCTGGACAAAACCAGGGTGAACACTGGATGACATCAGGGAGTCTTTGAAAAAATGACTCCAATCAAGTTAAAAAGGTAATGGAGTAACAGGTCATGTTTTGTGATCACTTTTCTAAGCAATTAGAAGAATGATATGTTAATGATTGGTATTATTGACTGTAATTATTCAAGACTGATGCAGGATGGGGAAATTAAGGGAAAAAACTAGGGACATTCTGTAAACTCAAGGACAGGTAAGTAGCATGGTGGAATGTCAGGGTTTGTGTGTGTGTGTGTGTGTGTGTGTGTGTGTGTGTGTGTGTGTGCGTGTGTGCGTGTGTGCGTGTGTGCATGTGTGTGTATGTATGTACTGTTACGGTCTTAAAGTGCATTTCTTGTTTTTCCCTCACAGGTGGCGAGGTGGGTCAGGGTCCCTCCTGCAGGCAATCTGATGTTGGTGTCCATGCAGACACTGAAAATGATGATAGGTGTTTGAGACACAGGTGAGGTTGTCAGGAGCTGAAGCTGCACCATCGTTTGACATCCCACTGTTATCCATCCCATCCCTGCACACAGTCACAATGCCTATACATACCCCATCACCAGTGGCCATAGCTGAGGGCCAGTTGGCAGTTGGTGGCATGGGACAGGACAGTGTGGTATCTATGGCACATGTGTCTGGACACAGCAGCCATAGTTGGATGTCTGGCAGGACACCACATAGGCAGATGTACAGGGGTGCTCGTTGGAGGGCTGCTGGTCATCATCCACCTGGCAGAAGCGCCACATCTGGTATCACCAGATGCATGTTTCAGGCCATCATGGAGGCACAGGCATGTATGGAACAGTACAGTAGACAGGCTCTGAGGCTGCAGAGGGCAACTCATTCAGGTGTTAATGACAACATCTTACAGGTTCCCTCCATTATTTTTCAGAGGTCATGGATAGACAGTTGAGTGAAATGTTGGGAATCCTAGACCATGGAATGTCTGTGCTCGAGCATATGGCGGGAGTGGTGTGGCAGCCAATTGGAAATAGGCCAGCAACACCAACATCTGGATGTGCCAGAACACGGAGCCATTCCAGTAGTGGCAGTACCAGCCACAGCACTAGAGGGGGGCACTGTCCATACCACACCACAGCCGGCCACATGCACATGGCTCTGGCCAGTCCCAGGAGGGACCCAGATCCAGCAGACATATGTCATCATCAGGGGAGAGTACCATATTGTGGTTTGTACCTGGTGGTGCCCATGGAACCCATAGTAGGAACAGTTCTCATGTCCGTGGCCAGACATGGTAAACGGCACACCCTGCCAGGTGCAGTCTGCAGCTATCCAACAAACACCTGTATAGGGCAGCCACATGGCAGAACTGTGTGCATGCACACTCACACAATACAAACACAGCTAGAGCAACCCCCATACCTACACACACCACATCACCATGGCCAAATTAATAATTAAACCCCCTCACTCACACACTTGGTGTCAAATGTATGGCTCAGCCTAGGTCTCTGGCAAACCAACAACACACCCTGTGCATATGGTGATACCTGTGCCACATCCCTATCACCCATAACATCGATGCAGGGACAGGCTAATATGGTTCTGATGCACAGGGTGACTGTACTATGGTATACCAATGTAATGCTGTGTAACATGTTGTCAGCAGTAAAGTTTAATGCTTACATGTCAGGAAGTGTAGCTGTCCAGCCATGATGCATTATAGCTGTTATTAACACTGACTGATTGTGGTCTCCATAATGTATTCCATTTGTGTTGTAGGTGTCCATGTGTCAGCAGGAGGATGGTCTGCTGTTGTATCCCACAAGGGCTATGGCACTGTGGCAACACCTTTGCTGTGCCATATCCTGGGTACAGGTGAAAATATGTCACAGGTCTGTATAACAGTTACTGCATGTGCCACATGGCTGATATATCTGGGGGTGATGTATACAGGTGAGTGCATGGTGGCTGCTGTCAGCAGCCCTTCTACAGTGGACAATGGTAAGTGTATTGGGTGGTACACACCACATGTTTGTGTATAACACACACAGAGGCTTTGGTGTTGATGCAATACACAGAGAATACTGTACACATATATGTATGTACCTGTGCAAGGAACCCATTGTAGCCTATGTAATTCCACCAAGACAGAATAGGCACATCACATTGGGAAATAAGCAGTCCGCTAGTTTAATGTCATTGACGATGGTACTGGCAGGGTATATGTCCCCTTCCCCAATATAGTACAATCCTCAACTCAGTAAACATAGGTGTGCTGGTGTGGGTGGCACAGCCCTACCCTTTGGAGGGTGAGAGATGCTGTAGAACCAGAGATAATATGCTAGACAACTACTTACCTTGTTAACATGAACTGTACAGTATTACAGCCAGCTAAGCAAGGGGATACACTCAACAGTAACTGCAATGATGGTGGCTGTGTCCACAAGAGCTACACCCAGCTAAATATACCAACCCCAGTATCGATGTACACCTATACAGTGGGGAAGAGGGCATTTACACATCTACCACTAGTTGTGAAGGAATGTATTTCCACAGGATGATACCTGTGAAATGTTAGCATATGCCAGGCAGTTCTCAGACAGATGACCTCCTGGGACATGTATATTCTGCAAACGGAAGTAGATTCCTTCACAGACACACACACTCTTACTTGGCAACACTGGGACTAGATCCCCTACCTAGGTATGTAGTGCGACTGATGTGAGTGGCCTTAATTGCACACACCACACAGCTTTTAGGATGAGGTATGTTCCAAGTTACATGTTACGTGAAGAACATCCCCAGGCTTGTATAGTATGATAATGGGGGATGTACTGGTTGTTTATGGACAATCCATAGTGTGACATACTGCCATATACACATTGACTAACACATAACAGTCAGACACGCATCTGAGAGACCTGGGCTTATCAGTGCTAACTACCTTGTCAGTGTGTCCATTTTGTTACAGATAAGTTGCACACAGCACATGCACAACTGGGCTGGATAGTGTTATTAGTTATTTGTATGGTTGATGGTGACAATTGTCCCCATACAGTGGAACGTGGGACATGTACCAGGGGTACGATGGTGTAAAGACAGCATACCCAGCACCCACACCCCACAGTGGATATTGTACACACTGAAACTCATGACAACACTCTGATATACCCACCATCACACATTGACCAGGACTACAGTACAACCCCTTATCTATCCTAAGAGTGCTACTACAGGGATATGCATCTAATGCACATGCCACAGGGATAGTAGTGTGATACATTGTCAGGGTTCTCCTATGGTCAGCAACATCACTATCCCTAATACTGTGTGGCAAGGTGTATTGTAATAGGAGAATGTGGCCTCAGAATGCTGTACCCTACAAATATACACACATGCACACATACACACACTTGGCAGAACTCAGTGGTATCCCATGCCTATCAACCCATTTGTACAACAGTGTTGTGCTGGTACTGCAAGCCCCAGGTAGCCCTTTGGGAGAAGAGTGTAACAAGGTACATGTAATGTCCGGTACAGCAGCAGCCACATCTAACTATAGCAATGGGGGGGTGCAGTGGGTGTGAAGGGCATCAGGGTATTCTCAACTACAGGTCTACAAACACACAGACACTGATATTCTCAGTAATGCCCACGTACACATTTGTATATATATATATATATATATATATATATATATATATATATATATATATATATGTATATATACACACATCCCTGTATATGTGTAGACATGTATATATATATATATATATATATGCATGTATATATGTATATGTGCATATATCTATATAGGTGTACATATATGTGTTTAACATATGTCCAGAACATGTAGTGGAGTCATACCTCAGCAACAATAGTCACAACCTCTTAGTGCAAGGGGATGTCATGTAAGTATTGCAGGTATAAATGTAGACTGTTGCTACTGTAACAGGGGTTGTCTTAACAGAAATGTTGTGTGTGGGAAGTCACATCAGATATTGACATGTACGCCATCAGTTACTGACAGACATCCTAAGATCATCATAGTAAAGTACCACAGATATCACAGTAATGGTCCTGTGGAATACAGCAGAGATATAACCAATAAATGTGGACAGTCTGACACACTCTGGTCAGTCCAGAGGTATACACAGAACCCCTTAATGCAAGATGTGTGGACCAAGCCTGACAAAGTTGATGTTAAAATCCATGCAAATGGGTATATCCCGTACATACTGGAATACATATGCTCACACAATTTATGCATTTACACACTAGTTAGTGACATACATCTGTACAGCATCCCACTGCTTTGTCAGACATACACAACAGTTATGGTGGCCCAGCAGCAGTACATCTGACAAATATCTGGACATAATGTCACACTGGCAAAGTACACTATGCTGCTAGGCATGTTACAAAGCACTGCAAACTACAGGCAAACTGCCACAACACTGGCCTACATTTCTTATGGTAGAATACACATGTACCTGCAAATATAGCAGGCTCTACAGGCATGTAATAGCAAGGAGTAACAGACACCTGTGTGAAAGCGCATACCCACAACCAATCTGAACACAGCCACAGCCACATATGGTAAGCGTGCTTAATATTACATTATATGGACTGTCTGATCAACACAATCCTCATATGTGCCACTCACACACTAACTGTACATATAATGTGCCAATACACAGTTTATTACGATGCCTGACTGTGGTATGGGAAATGTGTGGGTTTGGCCCTACAAGCATGTACGCCAATAGGGTACCATACACTGGAGCAGAATGCAACATCAGATAGAACAGGACCAAGAACAATGACATCTACCACAGTCTGTACACAGGCCAAGGTACATATTCGCAATACATGCTCTGTCGTCCATCTCCATAAGTACACAGACCTCACTGCTGTAAACACTACAGGTTTTGTCCTCAAATATAAGCCCCACTATACATAACATGTCTAGCAGTTTGATATCTCACTGGCTTATTATCAGGTATGATGTCAATAAGTAATGGTGTACTGAACATATGCTCCTCTTACTGCATGACATATGTACAAAGGCTGACGATGTTGTGGTTGGAGGCAAAAACACAGGGCCAATATTGACATGTTGCTGTGATAAACTCATACATTTACCGGTGTAACAGTGTTTGTTGTGACATATGTCTTCTGAGGAATATGAAGTCAGTAACTCTCAGGGCAGTCATCATGTACTGACTGCAATCCTCAGACTATGCTACTGCATTTCTAAAGATAGGTCATCTGTGAGTAACAAAACACATGTAAGACTCCAAACACTGGCTAGTCTGCAGATAGCTCTACAGGTGGGAGTTTCCTCAACCACATAACACTGTCATGACAGGTATTAAATCATGTAGACCAGCCATATCCACACAAAGCCTGTTAAACCAACATTACGTCAAATGTAGAAGAGCAAGACTTACATTCTGTACTCATGTCTGGAACATCCCCCTCCTATTTGTTGGCCTGTTTCCACAGTGTATGCTGTAAGAGGTATATCCCACTACCCTCTGTGATGCTGTTTGCCAAACACCGACATGAAGTCCTGCTCACACTGAATGGTAAAGGGCCAGCACCCGCATGATGTTCCTAGTTATAGGAGTGTGTTTCTATGCAGTTGGCTATGGGAATGTCAGTACTGATGAGTAATTCAAAGAAATATTTGCATGTGTGTGATGTTGATGCCATTACTGTTGTGCTTATTGCTGTCCTGTCTAATAGTGGCAGCATTGTTATTTTGTTAGCCTATATTGGAGTATAGTAGTTTAGGTATTACTTTTCCCTGTGTTTGTTGCTTATTATCATAGGTAATCCTGACAGTGGATGTGTGGGACGTCTACCACTTGATGTCAGAGTATCAGCACATTCTGATAATGATGGTGGCACAGTCAGGGGGTGCAGAGGATGAATCTGACACTGAAGTTGACATACAACCCTCCCCTGAAATTCCATCAGACACAGCCTGTAGGCCTAGTCCTACCCATTCCAGTGATCCCACAGATACTGGACAGGTGGAGGGCAAGACAACGTTTAGGGAAATGTGGTAACTGTGACTTCAGTGCCTGTGACTCTGGCTGTAGCCAAAATATGGGTGAGATGCCAAACAGGAGGGTTGCTAGGGGTGCTTGGAGGAGGCCTATTATCCATCCTCCACCTGATCCAGGTGTCTCCTCCCGTGCCACTCAACATATGTTTAGGACCATCTTGGAGGCACAGGCATGTTCCCATAGGTGCCCCAGAGAAATGCTTAGGGTTGTAGATGTGGCACAGGCTCACATGCTTGACTGCTCCACCTTGTTACCAATTCAATGGATCGGATGAGTGACATGTTGGAATGAGCAGTGTCTGTGATGGAACATCTGCTGGGAGGAGCATGGCATCCTTGTGGGCATAGGTCAGCTACATCATCTGCTGTTAGCCAATGTGGCCATGCCCAATCATGTTCCCATAATGGCAGTACTTCCACTGCTCCATCAGTGGGTAAGCTGTCCACATGCAGATGTGACAGGCTATGAGGATGTGGTGCTGGGAGTGCTTGTGAGGGGATCTCATCCAGTAGACATCAGTCACATTTATGTAGTGGAAATGCATCTGGCCATGGGCATGGACATGCCAGTGCAACTCCTGGCAGAGCTAGTTCTAATGGTCTGGGATGACAAGAATAAACTGCCATCTCTACCATGCATGGGTCATCCCTGTCTGACATACAAAGACAGAGAGCTATCACAGAGCTTGGCTGAGTTTATGCAGACACTCACACACCAATTTCACCTAGAAGACTCCTACAGACACACTCAACAGTTACATGGCTCAGCCGTGCCGCTTAAAACTCATTTTGTCTCAATGGACATTTGTTAGTTTATCCAAATGTCTGCCTGCTTCTCTTTCTTACTAACACCTACTTACCAACCTTTTGTGTCAGCCTAGGCTTCCTGCCCTCCTCAACACCCTGTGCAATTGATGATAACTTTGCCATATCCCTGTTATGTATCTTTTGGATTCAGGAATACATAAGCTTTGTGTCTGATTCTCAGGGTGCATAGCTGAATTAGTGCTTAGTATATCTGCATTTGTGATGTTGAACTGGTAATTGTACCTTTGACTTAAATTGGTCTTAAAAAGTTAGACAGTTGATAGCATCAACATTTTCCAGCTTTACTGTGAATGATTTTGAGAGGGTTGTGAATTCTGAAAGTGCAAAGCGTATCATTCATTTAATGTCTCCCTTTAATGATTTTCCAGTACAAACATATGATGCTAAACTGAAGGCACGCAGTGACCATCACTACTTTTGAGAGGTATAACTGTGTGAATTTTTGATGTCTGTGGCCTGCTACTTAATAATGGACCCATACAAGTCAAATAAGTCTCTGCTGTCACATGTTAAGGTCATATCTGTACAAATCTTCCACCTTTTACTTGCTTACACTTCCAAGCAGCAACATGCAAGGATATGCCAGTCATTTATATTATTATACAATACACTCCAGTTTCAGCACTTACCTTGTAAATCCAGAAGTTGCACCATTTTTAGTTCAGGGCTGACTCTGTCTGATGCAAGCAGTACACAGCCAATATGTGGTTAGGTAAAGGTTGTGAGAGTTGTCTGGCGTCAGTCTTTCTATATGTATGTGTCTAGGAGGAAGATTTTAGCCCCTTGGGACGTGAGTGAGTGTGCTTTGTGTTGTCTCTTAGTCAATGTGAGGGCATATTGAGCACACCTACATCTGCCTACACCCACAGCAGCTTCCCTCTCTGATTCATCACCTGCATGTGGCTGTGCTGACCTTGGCATTAGTGGTGGGATGTGTGCTTCTTCCTATTGTTGCTCCTGCTTAAGCTGTTTTCTCAGGATGATGTTGTGCCTGTGACACCCCCCAGCATGTCCCCTGTTGGTCTCTGAAAGGTACCTGTAGGTAAAATCTAAGTGCTACATATACCTTTTTCCTCCACTGGGATGTGTTTCCCTCAGTTTGCCCTGGTTCTGAGTTGAGGACAACAGAGGCTGCGCCACCTGCAGAGTTCCTGTAGTATGTCACTGACCACCCTGTAGCACTCTACAATTTCCACATCCTGTAGGTTGTGATGTTACCCAGGGTCTGAAAACTCTTCTCCTTCTTGGTCTGTTAGTAGCAGCAGCATAGACTTCAGCCTGTTGCACATACACATGAATTAAAGCAACAGCAGCCCCTAACATCCTTTCTGTGTAGAGTCCTTTCTGTGCGTGCATTCCAACAGGTTTTGGAATTCACAGGAAAAAAACAGCACTGAGTCTAAACATTTGCTTTATAGCCTGATGAATAGCTTCCTCCATCTTGGATTGGTTGATTAGCATGCAGCTCAGCTGCTTATGCTGTAATTTGAATGCTGCAGTGCTTACCTTGTTTGTAGGGCTCTGGATGGCTCTACACACAGAGCTGCTTACTGAATCAAAAATGGTGCATTACCATCTGTGAGGTGCACACGGTGCAAACAAACAGTGTAGGTCTATTGAATCTGGCTGCATGTCTTTTTAAATGACTTGTTCAGCATCAAAAGTTTGTAAAAAAAAACTGAAAGAATCAAATAAGACTACAGGGCAAAGCTAGCTAGTAGCTGATTGTGTTTTAACTCTTTGAACTAAACTGTTAGATAGTGATTTTTTTTTTGCTTTTCATATATCATAACCATCTAAACAAAAATATTTACCATTTCTGTTTTAAAATTTTAAATATGTTCCCAAGAAGAAACAAAATGAAATGCCATTTCAGTACTGTCTGTATAAGCAATGATGAGATTAACTGTTTTTACAATGCAAAACGAACTGCTGAATCAGTCACAACTAGGAAAATTAATGCATTTTATTATAATGAATGGACAAAAAAACAAAAATAATACTTACAGAAAAAAATAAAGAATTGCATTCAAGTGCTTTATGGGTTAAAGGGCGCTGTGTGTTAATAAATGATAAGGAAACTGGACAGAAGGAATTAAGTAAGCTGCATAGTAATCACTTATGTTTATGTCCTATTTCGTAAGATACGGCAACCTCTTCTTCTGAATGCAAAATATGAGTAACTTATCTATGAGTCTGAGCTTATTTTTATACCATTTTTAATTAGCTTGTCTATTTAATAAATGACTGTTGAGTCATTCTTGGAAATTTTATTAACCACTATAGGATCCTTACTTTTGCTTTTTCTTAAATGGTGCACAACCACAAACACATGCACATGCACACACAAACGCAGTATTAATGTCCTTTAATACATTAACATTTTAGTTTATTAGAACATACATATTGTTATTTTACTCATCTAATTTGGTAATAAACTAGAAGTGAAATTAAATCAATGTAACATGAAAGCAAAATATTGAGCCATATCCTTTAATAAGTTAACTATCTGATATATTAGTCACCTTTGCTGTTATAAGTTAACAAAACATGCAGATGTAAGTACACTGATCAATGATGCATGGTAATTATTTGTCAACTTTATGTTAAGGAATCTCTGCCGAGAAAAAAACATCCTACCCTACATCATGACCACACCTTTTATATACCTGTAAGTAGTCTTTTAGCTTACTCATAAAACTAACAGATGAAATACTGAAAAAAACAATACACATTTGATAGTATTCATCCTGCCTCAGTTTTTAGAGGGTTGATTCAAATTATCAATGTTTCCTTCTGTCTTTCATAATTAATGTGGGAGTACAGAGAACCTGAAGGAAGGGAAGATACTAGCTGGAGCATTGCTACATCTGCATATCTTCATGTAACACCTATAAAAGAAAATTGTATTGATGATTGGTATAATGATGACACAAGTCCCTCAGTTTACAGTGCTATGCAATAACCAAGAGAATTATGGGAAGGCTATAACAATCAAGTGAAGGTTCACATAGTGCGAGGTTTTGAAAAACTATTCTCTTGAAAGTGAAATGAAAAAGTCAAAACTTTTGAACAGGTGTATTTGAGATAGTTTTTTATTAAGGAATTTGGTATTTTCTTAAAAGAAAGGGGGTGACACGGTGTTAATGAGCAGAAGATTCATTTTACTATTAACTAAAAAATACTTGAAAGAAATGTGGTGCTCAAGAAAGGACTTGGTGCCAATTGATACTATTCACCACAGACAAAAGAAAAAAAAAAATCAACAAGCTACTAATATAACAAAATTTACATAAAACAGCCAACCATGCTTTTGAACAAACTCATCCTCTCTTGTGTCTGTGGAACTAGATTTAAAGCCTTATGTTTCTAAATTATAGCCAAACAATCCACTTATGATGTGCTGATAAAGTTATTAAAAAGGACAAAATGGACAAAACATACTTGTCCACAGTTAGTGGGGTTTGGCTTTATTGGACTGAATGTATCCATAAATATGTTCATAGGTTCATAGGTGTATGCTAGGCTAATGACCACTAATGACCTTATAAGCCTAGCGGTTCAACCCAAATGTGACCCACAAATTTGAATTATATAGGTGGTGATTTACTGACTACCTATGTCCATCAGAGACACAGAACCCAGACCAGGCATGAATTTCTGATTACCCATCTAATGGTCCAAGTTGCACTTACAAAGGGGTAGGGAGGAACTCTGGTTCACATGGATGGAGAGTCTATTCCAGAGAATGGAACTGTTTTTGTCGCAACCAAAATTTAGGTCTTTTAATCTAGTAGTTCTGATTTTGTTTGCTTTGCAGACATGTAAAAGGTTCATCAAAATGGAGCAAGGGATGCCCTGTATGCCAGGCAAAGATCACCTGTCAGAAGTCTGTATGATACCACGTAAAGAGACAGGGCTTTGAGGTTATAAGCACAGGACATTGTGTTTTCTTCCTGTATTCTTTTTGTAAGGAACATTTGTGGATATTCCAGTTGCTGCATATGTCTAGTCAGGTACATACCGAAGGGGGCATTATACTCTATGATGGGTCTGATGCCCACTTCGGTATGTACCTGATCAGACACACATAGCAGCTGGAACATCCCTAAAGGTTCCTTACAAAAAGAATACAAGGAATAAACACCTCCTGTAATATAAAGAGTCATGGCCATTCAGAAGCCATAGAGCTAAAATACTTTATGTCTTAAGGGGTCCTTTGCATATATCTCATGGGACTCCATTATAGGAGGTCTACGAGCCCCCATTACAGGAAGTTTAATGTATAATACAGAAAATACTCTAGCCTGGCTGAGTTTTTCTTGACATTTTTACTGAATGGTTTATCTGTGAGACCTTTATACCCTTTGATTTTATGATAATTGGGATATTTTGCAGGAACCATAATGTTTATGGGTATAGATGGATATAAAGCCCTGTGTCTTTAAACAGAACTAAACAATCCACTGATGAGGTCACTAAGATGCTGAAATATGCATGTTTATAGTTAGTGGGCTTTGATGTTTTTGGTGTGAATGTACCCATAATGATGTAAAAAGTTGAGGGTGTTCAGATGTCATGGATCTAAAATACTGTATGTCCTTAAGGAGTTGTTTGCATGTATTAAATGAACCTCCATTGAAGGAAGTTTAATGTAAGACACACTGAAAGTTTTAATTTGGTTGTTTTTTTTTCTTCCAGTTTTTAATGAATAGTTTGTGTGCCCTTTTTACCATTTGGTTTGTATGTTAATTAGGATATTTTGCAGACTCCTTAATGTTTGTGGGCATCATCTACTTTTAAAGCCGTGTGTTTCTAAAGTATAGCTAAAGAATCCACTTGTGTTATGCTAAGGGGGGCACTAAAAACATCAAACCATAGATGTCTACAGCTAATGAGATTTAGCATTATTGGTGTGTATGTACCTACAAAGACATAAAAATTCATGGGCATTCAGAAGCCATGTAGCTAAAACACTGGATCTAAGACATTTGCTTGAATGAGCAAATGTCCGAATCTGTGACAACTGAACACACTTTAACGAAAGCGTTTTTATCGAAAAAGCGCTTTCGTTAAAGCGTGTTACAAAAAAAACCCACTGCATTAATGTTTTAGCAGGGGGGCTTCGCCCCCCTGTGCCCCCACACCCCCCCTTCTTTAATATTCTCCCTCTGAGACCGCACTATAGTGGAGAAAAGGGAATTTTCCCTTATCTGCCCTATAGTACAGCCTCAGCAACAGGCATACTTATGCAAACGTTTTTCTTCGGTGAAAAGCACTTTCGCGTAAGTATGTCCAGCCATTTGGGTTTCAGATGTTTGCTCATTCGAGGAAACGTCCTAGACCCAAAATGCTATATGTCCTGCAGTTGTTGTTTTCATATATCCCATGGGCACTATTACATTTAAGATGTAGCACAGTGAAAATGCTAGCTTGTTGGGGTTTTCATACAGTTTTCATTGAATAGTTTGTGTGTGTGACCTTTATACCTTTTGATTTCATTGTTAGTAGGACATTTTGCAGGCAACTTAATGGGGTTTTATGTCATATAATCAAAGGTTCAATTCAATGAATCTCACTTTGTCAAGCCCGCAAGAGCGGACGTTCACTTAAGCGAATGTTCACATCAGTGAATTACTAAAACAGGGAATGCAATTAGTTGACCAACATTGTGACTGTCACCCACACTGCAGTATGGCAAACCCACCAAGGTGGGCAGTTACACCCCCACAACCCCCCACATCTATATATACCAACTCTGAGATTGCACTACAATGGGGAAAAGGAAAAATTTCCTGATGTTGGCCAACTAATTGCATTCCCTGTTTTAGAAATGTGCTAATGTGAATGTTTGCTTAGGTAAATGTTCACTCTTGTCGGCTCGACAAATATAGGTTAGCAGAGTTTAACCTTTGATTATATGAAATAGACCCCCTTAATATTTATGGGCATCAGCTAGAGTTAAAGCCCTGTGTTTTGAAACCATAGTCAAACAATCCACTTATGCTGTCCTAATGAAGTCACTAAAAAGGTCAAAGCCTAAATAGCCTCAGCTAGAGGGGCTTGGCTTTATTAGTGTGAATGTACATATAAAAATATAAAAAGGCATGAGCATTTAGAACCCATGTAACTGAAACATTGCAGGTCCTTAAGCGGTCACTTGCATATATCTCATGGGCCTCCATTACAGGAGTTATAAGGTATAACACAGTGAAAACTCAAGCTTGTGTGAGTTTTTTTTCTTGCCGTTTTTACTGAATGGTTTGTCAGTGTGATGTTTTTACCCTTTGGTTAATGTGTTGGGATATTTTTGCAGGCATCTTAATGTTTATTGGCATCAGTCAGGTTTAAAACCCTGTTTTGCCAATGTATAGCCAAACAATCTTATTAGACTGTTTTGATGAGGTCACTAAAAAGGCTGAACCATGCATGTCTACAGCTGGTGGGATTTGGCATTATTGGGATGAATTTATCCATAAAGACAGAGAAAATCATGGGCATTCTGAAGACTTGCAGCTAAAACACTACATGCCCTGAAAGGGGTCATTTGCATTTATCCCATGGGCCCACATTACAGGAGGTTTAAGGTATAAAATAGTCAAAAGTGTAGATTGGCTGGATTTTTCTTCCAGCTTTTATTGAATGGTTTATTTGTGTATCAGTTGAGATGTTTTGCAGTTACCTGAATGTTTATGGGTAGCAACTAGGTTTAAAACCTTACTGTGGTGGTGGTGCTGCGGTAGCGTTGTCGCCTCACAGTAAGATGTCCTGTTCGATTCTCAGCTAGAGCATCTTCTGTGTGGAGACAAGCATGAATGGGTGTACCTTCGTTGAAGGTTGTGCATCAGAGCCAGCAACTCAGTATGTAAAAATCTACTGCCAATCATTAGCGGACCGGAGTTCTGCTGTGGCGACCCCTAACCAGGAAAAGCCGAAAGACACAACAACAACTAGGTTTAAAACCTTGTGTTGCTAAAGTACAGCTAAATAATCTATTTATTCTGTGCTGGTGAGGTCATTTAAAGGCAGAAGCATGAGTGTCCACATCTAATAAGGTATAGCTTTACTGGTGAATGTACCCACAAAGACTCATGGACATTCAGCAGCAACGTAGATAACCCACATTATGCCCTAAAAAGAGGAGCTCTCTGAGCATGTAGCCCAGGCCTGTATGACCCTGACCTTGAGTAGCATCTTGCCCTCACCAAGAATGATGCCACAGTATGAAGACAAGATGATCAATTTCAACAATTGGCTTAAGTATTGGTGTCATTCAAAGGGGATCCAATGCCTGTCAGCCTGAGATGACATGCTCGACAAGCCACGATGCTTCGCTAGGGACGGCTTGCACCTGTCACCCCTGGGATTTCGGATATTGGCAAAGGCTCTTGCTACCCCCATAGTGCCTTTTTAGGCAAGGCTCAAAAGACAAACCCACCTCCATAGGTATCACAAGGGATAAGAAACTAAGAGTAATGCTACTCAACGCCAGAAGTCTAAACCTCAAGATGCACGCACTCGAAACTCTCCTTAGAATGGAGAACATCGATATCTGTGCAGTAACAGAAACCTGGTTCAAGGCTCTCGAGAGCACCCCAGCACTACCAGGTTATACCTCATACCATGCTTTTTGGCCCCAAAACTTGGACCGAACCACAAAAGGAGGGGAGGGGTATCAATATTCGTCAAAGATACCCACACCTCCAGGTTGGTGGCACAGCAAGAAGCATCAGAGACTATCCATGTGCAACTAACAGTGGGTAAAACTGCCTTCCAGTTTATAGCCTGCTACAGACCACCCTCCCAAACCCAGGAACCCCACTCGGCCTTCCTGAGAACACTGGAAAATATGAAGATCTCTCCAAACACCATTATATTGAGTGACTTCAACTACCCAACCATAGACTGGGAGCATTACTCTAGCTCCAACACCCTAGCCCAAAGGTTCCTAGAATTTATAAACTCAAATGCTATGGAACAACTTGTTACCACTCCCACAAGAGGGGAAAACATACTGGACCTGATCATCACCAACATGGGGACTCTATGCTCCAGACCAAAAGTGTATCCCTCACTGGTAAGATCAGACCATAAACTAATCTCACTGGATATTCACATCCCGACCCCACCCATGCCCAGAAAACCACAGTGAAAACTTCTCTAAAGCAAATTTCACACTCCTCAAAACCGATATGGAATCCTTCAAAGCCCCGGGCCTGTGGATAATCTGCCCAGACCACAAAATCCTTTATAAGCGATTCTATGAACACCTTCAGAAATGCATGGATCATGCAATCCCAAATAAAACCAAGACCCAATCCTCCAAAGGCAGGCGTCCTGTCTGGTGGACCCCAGCCATAAACAAACTATACAATAGAAGGAGGAAGCTACTACATGACAGAGCAAAATCCCAAAAAGGGAAGGCATCTCTGATCAGTATTAGCAAAAAACTACGGCACTCATAAAATCGTCTAAGGCCAGCTTCGAGAGAAAAATTGCACAGGACACTAAGGATAATCACAAGGCTTTCTTTAGTTATGTTAGGAACCTGGGTGGGAATTCCCAGATATGCTCAGAATTAGTCCAAAATGACAAAAAATACACCGAACCCACAGACATTGCCAACATCCTAGCTGACAGGTTCAGCGCAAACTTCCCCCACCAAAAGGGCTAATATCTATCCCAGCAGAGTGCTGCCCCCCTGACATCTCACATGCTCAGGTAAGAGCTGCCCTCTCCAAAGCAAGAAACACAGCATCAATGGGGCCAGACGGTGTCCTGGGCTGCGTTCTATATGAACTCCAAGAAGAGCTAAACCCAAACTTAAACTACTGTTCAATTTCAGCCTTACTACAGGATATGTACTGAAAGAGTGGCGTACAGCAACAGTGGTCCCTCTCCACAAAGGTGGTGCCTCAACGGATCCTGGAAACTATCACCCCATAAGTCTCACTAGCTTGGTCTGCAAAGCTATGGAAAGGATCATCATGGACCTTATAAATAAAGATATTGGGTACCTACAGACACTGGATCCTACCCAGTTCGGCTTTGTTAAGGGCAGATCCTGCCTCTTAAACCTGGTCGATTTCTTTGAAACAGTGTTGTGCTGGTACTGCAAGCCCAGGCCTTTGGGAGAAGAGTGTAACAAGGTACATGTAATGTCATAGAGTGCAGTGGGTGTGAAAAAGGTATTCTCAACCACAGGTCTACAAACACACAGACACTGATATTCTCAGTAATGCACACATACACAGTATATATATATATATATATATATATATATATATATATATATATATATATATATATATATATATATATATACACACACATCCTGTATAAGACATGTATATATATATTCTTTAATATTCTCCTCTGAGACCACACTACAGTGGAGGAATTTTCCCTTATCTGCACTATAGTACAGCTCAACAGGCATATTATGCAAGTCTTCGTGAAAACGCTGAGTATGTCCAGCCATTTGTTTCAGATGTTTGCTCATTCGAGGAAACGTCCTAGACCCAAAATGCTATATGTCCTGCAGTTGTTGTTTTCATATATCCCATGGGCACTATTACAGAAGGTTTAAGATGTAGCACAGTGAAAATGCTAGCTTGGGGACAGTTTTCATTGAATAGTTTGTGTGTGACCTTTATACCTTTTGATTTCATTGTTAGAGGACATGCAGGCAACTTAATGGGGACTATGTCATATAATCAAGGTTCATTCAATGAATCTCACTTTGTCAAGCCCATAAGAGCGGACGCTCACCGAATGTTCACATCAGAATTACTAAAACAGGGAATGCAATTAGTTGACCAACTTGTGACTGTCACCCACACTGCAGTATGGCAAACCACCAAGGTGGGCAGTTACAATTTCCCCATCATCATACCAACTCAGATTGCACTACAATGGGGAAAAGGAAAAATTTCTGATGTTGGTAATTGCATTCCTGGAAGTATGCAGAATGTGAATGTTTGCTTAGGTAAATGTTCTCTTGTCGGCCAAATATGTTAGCAGAGTTTAACCTTTGATTATGAAATAGACCCTTAATCAATATGGGCATCAGCTAGAGTTAAAGCCCTGTGTTTTGAAACCATAGTCAAACAATCACTTATGCTGTCCTAATGAAGTCACTAAAGGTCAAAGCCTAAATAGCCTCAGCTAGAGGGGCTTGGCTTTATTAGTGTGAATGTACATATAAAAATATAAAAAGGCATGAGCATTTAGAACCCATGTAACTGAAACATTGCAGGTCCTTAGCGGTCACTTGCATATATCTCATGGGCCTCCATTACAGGAGTTATAAGGTATAACACAGTGAAAACTCAAGCTTGTGTGAGTTTTTTTTCTTGCCGTTTTTACTGAATGGTTTGTCAGTGTGATGTTTTTACCCTTTGGTTAATGTGTTGGGATATTTTTGCAGGCATCTTAATGTTTATTGGCATCAGTCAGGTTTAAAACCCTGTTTTGCCAATGTATAGCCAAACAATCTTATTAGACTGTTCTGATGAGGTCACTAAAAAGGCTGAACCATGCATGTCTACAGCTGGTGGGATTTGGCATTATTGGGATGAATTTATCCATAAAGACAGAGAAAATCATGGGCATTCTGAAGACTTGCAGCTAAAACACTACATGCCCTGAAAGGGGTCATTTGCATTTATCCCATGGGCCCACATTACAGGAGGTTTAAGGTATAAAATAGTCAAAAGTGTAGATTGGCTGGATTTTTCTTCCAGCTTTTATTGAATGGTTTGTTTGTGTATCAGTTGGGATATTTTGCAGTTACCTGAATGTTTATGGGTAGCAACTAGGTTTAAAACCTTACTGCGGTGGTGGTGCTCGTGGCGTTATCGCCTCACAGTAAGATGTCCTGTTCGATTCTCAGCTAGAGCATCTTCTGTGTGGAGACATGCATGAATGGGTGTACCTTCGTTGAAGGTTGTGCATCAGAGCCAGCAACTCAGTACATAAAAATCTACTGCCAATCATTAGCGGACCGGAGTTCGCTGTGCGACTAACCAGGAAAAGCGAAAGACACAACAACAACTAGGTTTAAAACCAGTACAGCTAAATAATCTATTTATTCTGTGCTGGTGAGGTCATTTAAAGGCAGAAGCATGAGTGTCCACATCTAATAAGGTATAGCTTTATTGGTGAATGTACCCACAAAGACTCATGGACATTCAGCAGCAACGTAGATAACCCACATTATGCCCTAAAAAGGTTGTTTGTATGTAACCATGGGCTTCTATTAAAAGAGATTTAAGGTATAACACAGTAAAAATGCTAGCATGTCTGTTTTTTTGTACAATACTTACTGAACAGTTTAGGTGTGTGTGACCATTTTACCCTTTGGTTTGATTGTTACTTGGAATATTTTGTAGGC
The DNA here is from genome assembly GCF_019279795.1 of Protopterus annectens. Classification (NCBI taxonomy): domain Eukaryota; kingdom Metazoa; phylum Chordata; order Ceratodontiformes; family Protopteridae; genus Protopterus; species Protopterus annectens. Next base: position 1,638,565,342 of record NC_056733.1, on the reverse strand, counting down.
ACGATAGTTTTTATGGGCATCAGATAGGGTTAAAACCCTGTGCTGCTAAAGTGTAGCCAAGTAATCCATTTATGCTGTAGTAAAGAGGTCATTAAAAAGCTGAAACATAAATGTTCATAGCTAGTGAAGTTTGAAATTATTGGTGTGAATGTACCCATAAAGATTTAAGAAGTCTTAGGCATTCAGATAACACGTAACTAAAACACTGCCAAGGTGTCACTTGCATGTATCACATGGGCTTCCTCTGCAGACAGTATAAGATATAACATGAAGAAAACTCTAGCTCAGTTGGGTTTTTCTTGCATTTTGTACTGAATCGTTTGTCTGCATGTCCTTTTTACTCTTTGGCTTGGATGTTAGTTGATTTATTTTGCCGGTACCTTAATGTTTATGGGCATTAGGTTTAAAGCCCTCTGTTGCTACAGCATAACCAGTCTAATTATGCTGTATTGAGGAGGTAACTCTATTTTTCTAGTTAGAAATTTTTGAGTATTCAGAAGCCATGTAGTTAAAACATTGTATGTTTTGATGGAGTCATTTGCATAAGTTTGTATACATTTGCATATATCCATAATGGAATAAAAAAAGATGGCACCAAGAATAATAGCCTTGGTTGTTTGTTTTTATTTATGTTGTTTGGTGTTTAACTGTAATTAAGTATACACGTAAAGAATTGTTAAATATTCATCAATTCATTTCATGCAATTTGACACCGGATTTTTCACAATTAAGAAATTTTCTGGAGATCCTAGCTGGAGGAACAGCAGCGGTCAGCAGCAGAGGTAGACACAGGTATTGCAAAGAGGGAAGTGCACTGGTTAGGCTGACACAGAGAGGTTTTTGAATGTTACTCCCAAGTTTACATCTGGCAAACCTCTGCTCCCTATGCAATAAGATGGATGAACTGTTACTTCTCAATGAAACTCACAAGGATTTTTCACTTTCTTCTGTACTGTGCTTCACAGATACCTAGCTAAATGCACCCATTATTGGCTATGCATTACATCTGCCTGGCGTCCAACTTTACAGAGCGGACAAAGTATTGGAGACATCGGAGAAGAGTAAAGGAGGTGGAATCTGCTTTTGTATAAATGAAGGTTGGTATAATGATGTCACAGTGTTAAGTAAAATGTGCTGCCCTGACTTGGAAATGTTTTGTGTGAATTGTAGATGTTTTTATTCACCTCAGGAGTTCTCTACATTTATTCTGGTTAGTGTTTACATTCCACCTCAAGCTTGTGTGAGGGTGGCACTACAAAAACTGTCTGACCAGATAATGTGCTTGGAACAGAATTATCCAAACTCCCTTCTGATTATTCTGGGGTTTTTAATAAGGCAAATCTCAGCCATGAACTTCCTAAATTTACACAACATGTAAAGTGTCCTATCAGAGACAGGAACACACTGGATCATTGTTATACAGTGTTAAAACATGCTTATCGTGCTGTCCCCTGTTCAGCTTTGGGCTTTTCTGATCAGGCTGATGCATTTGCTTCCTATCTATGACTATAAGAGCAAGTTAAAATCTGTTAAATCTGTGATCGATACAGTGAGAAGGTGGACTACTGAGGCAAAGCTGAAACTGCAAGCCTGCTTTGATTGTACAGATTGGAGTGTCTTTGAAGATTCTGCTGCTAACTTGCATGAACTGGCAGACACAGAACATCTTATGTCAGCTTCTGTGAAGATATGCATGTCTCCACTAAGACCTGATTAAAATTTAACAACAGCAAACCCGGGTTTACTTCTAAATTTAAGCAGCTTTGTCAAGTCAAGGAAGATGCCTATAGAAGTGGGGATAGGACACTTTTTAGACAGGCAAGGAACACACTGACAAAATAAATCAAAGTGGCTAAAAAGAACTATTCTGAAAAGCTGAAAAAACAGTTTTTAGCCAATGATTCTGCATTGGTGTAGAAAGGTCTACAAAACATTACAAACTACAGGAAACCATCCCCCTACACTGCAGCTAATTACCAGCTGGCTGATGATGTGAACGCTTTTTACTGCAGGTTTGATAAGCCTGAGGCTACAAATGAAACTGTTACCAGCTCTGTCAGTGTTGAGACTTATATGACTCTCTTCCACACATTCTCACATTCAGCCTGCATTAATTATCTCTGAAGAAGATGTGTATCATTTTTTAAGACAGCAAATAAAGAAAGCAGCTGGTCCAGATGGGGTTTTACCCTCCTGTTTAAAAACATGCTGAGCAACTGGCCCCTGTTTTTACTCAGATGTTTAAGAAATCATTAGAGCTGTATGAAATTCCCTTATGCTTCAAACAAGCACAATCATTGCAGTGCCTAAAAAATCCACTATAACAGGACTGAATGACTACAGGCCTGCTGCTTTGACATCAGTGGTCATAAAGACTTTTGAGAGGCTGGTGTTAGCTCACAGCTCCCTCACTGGAACCCCTTCAGTTTGCTCATTGAGAGAACAGGTCAGTGGATAATGCAATTCATAAGGGCCTGCACTATATCTTGCACATATTGACAACCCAGGGACATATGCAAGGATTCTGTTTGTGGACTTCAGCTCTGCATTTAATACAATAATTCCAGGAATTCACTTGAAACTCTGCCAGATTTCTGTTCCTGCTTCCACCTGTCAATGGATCACCAGTTTTCTAACTAATAGGAAACAGCAGGTGAAACTAGGGAAATTTACATCTAGCTATCACACAATCACTACAGGTGCCCCCCAGGGATGTGTACTCTCCCCACTGCTATTCTCCCTCTACACTAATGGCTGCACCTCTTAGGACCTCTCTGTCAAACGTATTAAATATGCAGATGATACAACTATCATTGGGCTCATCAGGAATGGTGATGAGTCTGCATACAGATGGGAGGTTGAGCAGCTGGCCCTTTGGTATAGTCAGAATAATCTGGAACTGAACATTCTTAAAACTGGGAGATGATATTGGACTTTAGGAGTGGCACTAGAATATTATCCCCCCCCTCTTTATATTTAATACTGCTGTGTCAGTTGTAGCATCTTTCAAGTTTTTGGGATCTATAATCTCCCAGGACTTGAAGTGGGAGACCAATGTAGGGTTCATCATAAAAAAAGACACAATTTGTTTATTTATTTTTATTTTACATTTGTTGACCGGGCTAGTCTAGCTGGACATATATCCATTTTCAGTAGAGGCCCGGGGAGAAAAGCTCCAAAATACAGACAGTAATCAACCATTTACAATAAAAAAAGAGACAATAGCAAGCAAAAATACAGAATGGTACAATGGTAAACATGAGTAAGACTAAAAGAGGAAAAAAGAAAAACAGAAACAGACTAGTCAACCCCAGACCATAATTAAGAAATATAAATGAAACAGCTGGTTAAAAACAGAGATTTCAGGTATGCAGGATAGAAAGTAAGAGTAATAAAAAGAGCCGATTAGGAAGCCACTAAATAGCCTAAAGTGAAGAAGAAAGAGAGAATAGGTAAAATTTATAGAGGATTCAAAATAAGGAAGTAGCTGGTATCAGTAAGTGTGGCATTTAGAGGCAACAAACAGGGGAGAGTGAGTGAAGTAGGAGTAAGGGGGTAGTGTTTTCAGTCAGGATTAGAACAGGGACATAGCCAGTGGGTTTTTAGGTGCTCCTTGATATGTTTTTTAAAAAGGGATGTGGAGTCTAGGTTAGTTATTTCTTGAGGGAGTTGGTTCCAGATTTTCCCAACAGAATTTGAAAATAATGAGTCACCAGCTTTATTGTAGGATTTAATCGAGGCTACTAGTAGTTTATTAGCAGAACGGAGTGTGGCTAGGTTTTAATAAGGGGTAATCAGTTTTGTCAGGCTAGGGGTAGCATCTGGGTAGTAAATGGACTTATGAATGATAGTTAGTTGTTGATAGAGTAAGTGGCTATTAAGTTCTAACCAATCAAGTTGCCTGAGGTTAAGACAGTGGTGAGTTCTGAAGGGTGTAGCCGTAATGAATCTAGTTATACTGTTGTAACAGGAAGAGAGTTTGGTAATGTTATTTTTTGATAAGTTAGTATATATGGCAGAGGCATAGAAAAGAGTGGAGATCAGGTGGGTTTGGGCAATAGTTTTTCTAGCTGCTGGGGTTAGAAAGGGTTTAATTCTTTATAGAGTACCTATTTTTTTGTTAACTGATTTGATGGTGTTGTCAATATGGTGATCAAAATTAAGACGGTTATCAATAGTAATACCTAATAGGCGAGTGGTCATGTCTGGGTTTATACAGGTGGCATTATTAGAGGAGATGGAGAAGAAAGGTGTGGAAGATTTGAGAGTGGGAGAAAAGAGAAGAAGTTTTGTTTTCTTGGGATTTAGAAGGAGGGAATGTTCCATAAACCAATTTTCAACTTTATGGAAAACTGTTTGAGTTAGGGACTGGAGTGAGGAAACATTATTAGCAGCACAGATTAAAGTTGAGTCATCGGCATATTGAATGCAGATGGCTTGGGGAATGTTTACGTGTAGGTCATTAATAAATAGGGAAAAAAGCAAGGGACCTAAGATTGAGCCTTGTGGAACACCTATGTTTACTGGTAATAAGGAAGATAGGTTATTCTCCCATAGAACTGCTTGTTGCCTGTGTTGGAGATAGCTCCTAAACCATTGAAGTGCTTGAGAGCTCAGACAGTAGAGATTTAGTTTGTCAAGAAGTATGTTATGGTTAACCATGTCAAAGGCTTTTGACAGTTCTAGGAATAGTGCAGAGGAGAGGAGATTATTGTTCTTATTATTATTAATAATGTCAGTAAAGGAAAGGAGGGCAGTTGTAGTGCTGTGGGAAGGTCTAAAACCATGTTGACAATTGGCTAGAAGTCTGTTTTGTAGAAGGTAGTTGAGAAATTGTTTGTGTATGCATCTTTCCATAATCTTTAATAAAGGGGAGAGTAAGGCAATAGGGTGAAAGTTTGAGAACTCAGTTGAGGAGTCCCCTTTATGTAGGGGGATGATATGAGATATTTTCCATATGGTGGGGATTTTTCCTTCAGAGATAGTTCTATTAATAAGTATGGAAATAGGGTAGGCTATAGCTTCTGCAGCAATTTGTAGGTATTCAGATGGGAGTTGGTCAGCAGAAGGAGTGCAAGGTTTAAGTTTCTTGAGAAGCTTATAGATAAGAGATGTGGCTACAGGTTGAATGTGAAAGGTGTTAGAGGAGGTATTAGAAGTATTAGGTAAGGTAGGAGTAGATGTGGGTAATGAATTAGCTAGGGTTTGAATAACTTCTGTAAAATAGTTGTTGAAGGCATCTGGGATCAGAGTGGAGTTGCTAAGGTTAAAGCCAGAAGGTGTGGGAGTAGTTGTATTTCCTGGATTAAGAAGTTTGTTAATGCCTGACCAAAATCTTTGAGGGGTTTGTTGACTAGTTTGTTGTAGGTGAAGATAAAATTCCTTTTTGTGTGTGAGAGTATCTTTCTTAGTGGCATTTCTTAATTGTTTAAAGAGGAGGTGATCTAAAGGACATTTAGTAGCTCTCCATTTAGCCCAAATTTTATTTCTAAGGATCATTTTGTTCTTAGTTTGTTTTGTTAGCCAAGGTGCCATTTTGGATCTTATCCTAGTAGTGCGAATGGGAGCATGAAAGTCAAGGATCTGTAGAAAATTGGTATTAAAGTAGGTCACAGCTTCATTAAGTTCAAGGTGAGTTAGTGGAGACCAGTTACATGCTTTTAGTTCTGCGAGGAACCGTTCAGGATTGAAGAATCTGTTTGAGCGAGATGTCTTGAGTTTATGGGTAGTTGGGACATGCAATTTTTGTCTAAAAATATATGTGAGCATATGATCGCTAATATTATCAGGGAGTGTTCCTGGAGTGTAGGTGTTAGGATGGTTATTAATAAGGATCCAGTCTAGAGTTGTTTCTTTTTTATTAGGTTTATGAATTCTAGTTGGAGTGGTCATTAATTGTGAGAACCCATAGAGATTTATATGGCTAGTAGGGTGCTGGGATGAACAGGTTAACCAGTCAATGTTGACGTCACCAAGTATTATGGTTTCTTGGGGTAGTTGGTTTGAAAGTGAATTAAGTAATTCCTCAAGAATATGAGTATTCTTTCCAGGGGGAAGGTACAAACAAATTATATATATTGATCTGTTGTTGTTAATTAGCAGTTTGATGGATAAAATTTCGGCTTTGGAGTCTAGAGATGGAAGTTCATTATAGAGAGTAACTTGAAGATTAGATTTATAGTTAATGGCTATTCCTCCGCCTTTCTTCTTTGTGCGGTCACATCTCAGTATATTAAAGCCAGGAGGGGTGATTTCTTGGTCTTTAGTAGAGGGTTTTAGCCAAGTTTCTGTGAGACATAGAATATCAAATGAGTGTAAGTCTAGGAGGGAATGGAGGTGGTGAGTTTTATTATTTAAGCTCCTAATGTTAAGGTGAGCTATTAGAAGGGAGTTGCCTGAATTAGTACAAGATGGAGGTATTGTAGTAGACATATTACTTGGACTTACATCAATGTTGGTATTAGGACCAGGGTTGGGATGAATGTCTCCATGTAGGAGGAGGTTCCTCTGTGAAAAAAGTTGGGATTTAAGGATCTTGGGTATGATATATGGGTACCTTTTGTTTAAGTAGTATGAAGTATGAGATGATCTGTGGTATATTGGTAGTAAAAAGTTAGAGGAACAGGTTATGTTACTATGATTGAGGGTATTCTGAGAAGAGGTTGGTAAAGTTTGTTGGAGGTGAAGGTTTTGTTCATATAGAGTAATCTTTTCAAGGAAGGTGAAGTAATAAGGTATGGATAGGAAGGTTATAGTAGAGGTGAAGAGTAGGATATGTATGAAAAAAGCTTTGAGTGTAGGAGGCAGGGTAATGAGTGAATAAAGGGTGGATGTAGCTAGTGTGATAATGTAAGTCAAAGTACCAGTTGTAGAGAGCCAAGCTATGGAGAGAGGCTAAGAGGGAGGAAGGAGAATAGTGGAATAGAATTAGTAAAGTGGAAGAGGATTGGTAGGGAGAGATAGGGGGAGTGTCTAGTGAGGTATAAGTGGAGGACCCCTGGGGGTGGGTGGGAATTGGGGGTAGGGAGGGGAGCGAAGCGGGGCAGACACAAGTAAGGTGAGAGCAGTGGGAGAGAGACAATCAGTAAGGTAGAAGACCAGGGCAGGAGACAGAGGAGCAGTAATAAGGGTGAGATTATGCAGGGGTTAAGGGAGTAGTATAAAGAGAGGAGAGAAAATGAAGTGAAACCAGTACAGGGAGAAAAAGATAGGGTGGACTAGTCAGGGAGAAGGTGGTGAAGGGGAGTAGGGAGAGGACTGTGGAGCAGACAATATAGACAGGACTCTAAAGGGTAGTAGAAGGGGATATATAGTGAAGGGCAGACCTGCAGGCAGAAACAATAGAGAAATGAGGTAGGGAGAGAGACTAGGTTGTCTACAGGGGAAAGAAGATGGCAGACCCCTATTTGTCTAAGGTTTAGGGTAACCTTGGGAGGAGAATACAAGAGTTGGGAAAAGGGGAAGGGCAGATAATGGAATAGGGAACAGTTATAAGGCTAATGTAAGAAAGGGAAGGATCAACAGGAACACGGAGATGGACTATAGTAAGGGGTAGGAGAGCAGATGGAGGGGTTATGGCTGCTGATGGCTGCTGACAGAGTCAGGCAGTGGTGTAATACATCTACACAAAGTAATGTATTAATAAAACAATAATGCTTTTGGAGAGATCAAAAACACTGAGACATACAGAGCAGATTACTGTGGCTTTTGTCCAAGGGAGGTAACCCAGGTGGATACTACCCCAGGCAGGTATTGGGGGGTGGATAAGGAAGGTCTTAGGATTCCAATAGGTCACTTCAGTCTTTCAGAAATATGAGAAAAAGCCTTAAACCAGCTGGTAAGAAAAAAAAAATAAAATGAAAAATAAATGAGCAGTATATTAAAACAATGACTGTAGGTTAGGCAGGTAAAAATGCTCTTAAAACACTAAAAACATTAACACTCTAACAGATTGTAGGTGAGACAAAATAACATAGGCACAACAGCAAATGTACTTTCTGCGACAGATAAGGAAGTCCAACCTCCCACAGAAACTGCTGATTCAGTTCTATATAGAAGTCATTGAGTCTGTTCTCAGCTCACAGCTTATCCATAACAGTGTGGTTTGGATCTCTGTCTAATTATGACAAAAATAGGTTACATTGAATAGTCAAGTCTGCCGAAAATATCATTGGTGCTAGTTTGCCCTCCTTACATGATCTGTACTATTCTAAAGTCATGAAAAGGGCAGGGAAGATCATCATTGACCCTTCACATCTAGGCCATCATCTTTTTGAACTATTCCTATCAGCCAGGCATTAGAGATTAATATGCACCAAAACAAGCAGATATAAGAACAGTTTTTTTCCACAGACAATCGAGTTCATAAACAGTTAACTCAGCTTAATTAGGTTGGGCATTCTTTTTCCCAAGCCTCTGAGGATTCTGCAGTATTGTTTATATATTGTTAATACATGTTTCTTTCAGAGTTTATTTCAGTATTTATTGCACTGAGTTGCACTTTGCACCTTGTATGTACATGTATATTTACTTTTTTGTCTTGTTCTTAATAGTTGCATGCATGTCGTTTGTCTTGTTCTTAGTAGTTGTATGTATGTCATTTATGTAATTCATACTTGGAGAGTTGCTGAAACAGGAGTCAGATTCCTTGTATGCATGCATGCTTGGCCAGTAAATGTGATTCTGATATCCCATGGGCCTCTATTGCAGGAGGTTTAAGGCATAGTACAGTGAAATGTCTGAGTTGGCTGAGTTTTTTTTTTTTTTTTTACAGTTTTTACTGAATGGTTGGTCTGTGTAACATTTTACCCTGTGGTTTAGATGTTAGTTGTATATTTTGCAGATGCCTTAATGCTTGTGGGCATCAACTATGTTTAAAGCCCTGTGTTTTTAAAGTGGAGCCAACTAAACCGCTTATGCTATGATGCGGAGGTTACTAAAAAAAAGCTGAAGCATGTATAACCAGTGGGATTTGGCTTTATTGATGTGAATATGTCTGATGTAAAAAGTCATGGGCATTCAGAAGACATGTAGCCGAAGACTGGATGTCCTTAAGGAATCATTTGCATGTGTACTATGTACTTCCATTATAGAAGGCTTATGGTAATAAAACAGTGAAAACTCTAGCTCAGCTGGGTTTTTCTTTCAATTTTTACTGAGTGTAAACATTTAAAAGACATCCTCCTTAAAAATACACTACTCATATGGAACATCAATACATTTAGAACATTTATTAAAAATTAACCATTTGGGTGGCCACGGTGATGCAGCAGTTAGCGTTGAGGTTCTCTGGTTCAATCCTCGGCTGGGGTACCTACTGTTTGGAGTATGCATGTCCTCCCTGTGGTCGTGTGGGTTTCCTCCGGGTACTCCGGTTTCCTCCCACATCCCAAAGACATGCTCTAGGTGGATTGGACACTCTAAATTGGCCCTAGGTGTGAGTGCATATGTGTGCCTTCTGTGGAAGGTTGGGCATCGGGCTGGCAACTTCGCACTGTAAAACTCCACTGCCAATCATGAGCAGACAGGCGATCCGCTGTGGTAACCCCTAACAGGGGAAAGCCGAAAGGAGCAGAAGATTAAAAATTAACCATTCAGATCTTCACAATGGGTCTTTTTCTCAAAGCTGGTTTAGCAAAAAAATATGTTCAAGTCTTGACAAAAAAGGTATTCAGTTAGACTGGCATAACATTTTTCTGTATAGTAATGGACTAGTACAATTCCTCTGCAAAAGGGTTTTCCAATACTAGTTCCAATATTTATTTTTTTAAAATTACATTTATAATTAATAGAAGCATTATGTTTACACACAGCATTTAACATATTTCTTTACATACTCACTTATGCCACTCTTTTTCCTTACCTCAGAAGGTAAACCATGACACCTAACTAAATAAAGCAGTCTTTTGCAGTAATTGATATCCAAACTCTTAAAAATATTTATTCATAGTCAATATACATACACATCCTCACAATAGCTAAAATGATATTCACTGTATGGTATTAAATAGTTCATCCAGTGTCAGTCAGGACTTCTCTAGTCTTAAAAAAGCTGAAGTAAGCATTTTGCCTAAAGTACAGCTGCATCAATATGAAAACTGAGGCTGCCTTTCTACCACATCAGTTTTATTACAGTAAACAAAGTCTGATTATTTTTCATAGCCTGGTCAATTATTCTACTAGTATTATTAAACCACTAATAAAATGAAGTTATGCTCCATCCTTTTAGAAAAAGATAGACTGTTAGTGCTGCTTCAGCTGCATTTAAACAATTACTTCAATGTAAGGGGGTGGATCCAAGTGTCTCTTATTACAGTGAAGGGCCTTATTCTTTTTTTCCCTTCAGTGGAAGTGCTGGGGTAGGTATTGATCTGACTGTAATAAGTTGATTGGCTTAATACAGTAAAATGTGGGGGCACTAGTTTATGATTCTAGCTCAGGGCGCTGGTTAAACTAGCTACACTTCTGAAGGGCACACTGTTAATCAAGTTAAATAAATGTTTGAGAGTAAGAGTAAGCTTAGTAAATTCATGAGGTGTGTTCATTATTGCAATGAGACAGAGCAGTGTGCTGCTGCTGCATGTGGCAGAAGGTGCAAAAAATATAAACAGTTTGCTGCAATATGCAGAACTGAAAAGATCAAAGAAGTTAATACTGAAAATAATGTACCTTAAATGTTTTTATTGGGTTAAGTTACTAATGTGACATATTTAAATGCTGACTGAAAAGTAAAAATAGGAAGATATGGAACATTAATACTGAAAATAATGTACCTTAAATGTTTTTATTGGGTTAAGTTACTAATGTGGCATATTTAAATGCTGATTGAAAAGTAAAAATAGGAAGATATGGAACATTCTTGAGTTTTAGGGTAGACCCATGAGCCAGTGTTACTGCAATGTCATGTGACATACACACATGCACACACACACACACACACACACACACACACACACACACACACACGCACACGCACATGCACATGCGCACGGACACTCACACATGTCACAAATATCCACAGCTGCATGAAGAAGGCCTGAAATCTAACTGCAGACAACTAAAGTGCATTAGCACATTTCTAGTCATGTCTGAGTGAAAAAAAACGTAATTCTGAATTCTGAGTTTATGCATTAGATGGTCTGTATATATATATATATATATATATATATATATATAAACTGTACAGCAGATCAGTGATATATATGGGCTTAATAGCAAGAATAAATGAAGTCAGTGTCAATGTGTTTTGTAAAGTTTATCCTTGACTGGAACCAGTAAAAATCAATGACAAATACTGTTCCATATGCCTTGACTACACAGAAAAGGGTGCCATTCCTTTTGTTGTTCAAAGCAGAAGCAGAACTCACACAAATTCAAGATGCTGACATTACTGAAAGTGTTATGGAATGAGTGAGTGGTGCAATCCTATGGTCCCAGTAATTAGAAAGAATGGTTGAGTTATAATTAGTTTTGAGTTGAAAAAGCTAAGTAATGTTGCTGTGTGAGAGGTTCATACTGCCTATTGTAGAAGATGTAACATCCAAGCTAGTAAATGCAAGAATATTTTCTACACTAGATGTTTCCAGTGGATTTTGCAAATACTATTGATGCGTAATGCTGAAAACTTATTTTATGGGGTATTTTATTACCTCATGGGAAGATTCTGTTTTAAAAGCTGCCATTTAATGCAACCTCTGCACCTGAAATTTTGTAATGTATAATGACTGATTAGCTCAAAAGTCTCAATGTTGTTCTTGTTATGGATGACATCTTGGTATTTCAACCTGATACATGAATGCATGATTCAGGGTTAGAGGCAGTACTGTAAATAATCCAAAGTTCATGTCTTCAGTTTACCAAGGACAAATACTACTTTAGTGAGAGAGCTGCAATATTGTAGGCACCTTATATGTGCTTTTGGCATTAAACCAGATGCAACCAAAGTCAGAACAATAGCTAAATGGAAAGGCCAGTCTTGTGTGACTAAACTGAGACAAGTCCTAGGCATAAGCAATTCATAGGTTCATAGGTTCATAGGTTCATAGGTTCATACTAGGCTATCTGCCCAAGGGCATTTATAAGCCTAGAGCATAGTTATGTGGCTTTCGCCACCCCTTTAGTTTGAATAAAAACTATGCCTATCATTTTTCTGTGCCTCTGTCAAGCAGTGACACTGAAGTAATCCCTGGGGTATATCTGCGATCTCCCATCCATTGGTCAAGATTCCTCTTGAACAAGGCCAGCGAGGTGCTCTGCCTCACATGTACCGGGATTTTGTTCCACAGCATAGAGTCTCTGGGTGATGAATCTGTCCCTCCAGCACATTCTATTTATAACCGTGTCAAGGTTTAAGTCTCCCGCCCTTGTGGTTCTGAGGGATCTAGATTTTTGAGGTGAAGCATATTCATCAAATCTGGGTTTGACATGGCCTTATATGTCAGGCACAGGTCACCTCTGAGCAAGCGGTATGAGACTGAATAAAGCTGGAGTTCTTTCAGTCGGGCAGCATAAGACATATTTTGAGACCCTTTATCCTTTTGGTGAGGAACTTTTGGGGCCTTTCAAGCTGCATCAGGTGTCTGGTCAGATACATTCCGAACGGGGCATTGTACTCAATCATAGGTCTAATGAGTGATGAGTACAGGGGGACGATGACCTCCCTTGATCTAGATGTGAATCCCTTCATGATCAGGTGGGCGATATAGAAGGTTTTCCTAACTACTTTAGCAACATGAGTGTCAAACGAAAGACTACTGTCAACTTGGGTCCCCAGATCCCTGATGGTAGCTAGGGGTAACCTTGTTTTTCCCGAAGGGTATGACTATGCATTTTTTGGCGTTTAACTTCAGGCCATGGCTCTGACACCAGTTATCCGTTTCTGTGAGGCCCTTCTGGAGGATATCTGTGTCAGATGTGTTTTCGACTATGGCGCCCAGTTTGCAGTCATCATTACTTGGACAAGTTTGTTCCAGACCTTTTCACAGCCTTCAGTCCTTTAACAGACTTGTTAATGAGAAACATACCATGATCCTGGGAAATATGTATATGCTCAAGTCTTTGACAAATAAAAGAAATGCTTTCTACTGCTCTAATGTTAACATACTATGATGCAACTAAGCAAACAACAGGGAGTACAGATACTGGTCATTTTGGTCATGTGCAGTACTTTTCCAATGAGATGAACAAACTACATCCTGTAGACTATTGGTTATGTTTGTGAACAAATGCAAAACAGAGGTATTCTCAAATACAAAAAAATGCCTTACCAGTGTATGGACATGTGAAAAGTTCTCTATATACTTACTGAAGCCCAAAAGTTTCCATTTTAAAGCTGATCATAAGCCATTAGTTTTGCTAATCAAATTCAATGATCTTATCAAAGTGCCACTGAGATGCTGCAGACTGTATGTGTTCCTGACAAACTTGTTACTGTTGATATGCCATCCAAAAATCCTATTTGTGACCAATCATTTTAGAGACTGAAAATAATGCAGTAGCTTACATGCTCAGCATAAAGATGACAAGGCTTATATCCACTAATAGATTAGAAAAGCTTAAACAAGCCACTCAGTGTAATCTGGAGTTGGAAGCAGTTATCCAATTTATGCATAATGGATGGCCATATCATTGGACTCAAGTCAAATGGGTCATACCTAAATATTTTGTTATCTGTGCACAGTTATCTGAATATAATGTCTTGCTGTTATATCAAAACAGAATCATAGTGCCCTTAAATCAATGAATAGAACTGCTTTGCAAGGAATCCTCAAATGCAGAGACTGATACAAAACTATTTGAATGATGACCAACCATCAACCAAAACACAATTCACCTAGCATCAAAATGACATTTCTGTGTTGTACATAAAACATCACAAACCCATGTACCATTACAACTAGAACTACAACTAAAGTCATTCCCCTGTATAAGGGGGAACCTTCCACAGATGCTGGCAATTGCAGACCCATCTGTCTGACTAGCATCATATGCAAAGCCATGGAAAGACTTAAAATGGAATTAATCAATAAGGACATAGGGAACATCCATACGCTGAACCCTTCTCAGTTTGGATTCATCAAGGGCAGGTCATGCTTAGTTAACCTAGTGGATTTTTTTGAAAAGGTCTCCGAAGCAATGGATGAAAGCAAAATGGTACACGCTTCATACATCAACCTGACCAAAGTTTTTTTATACAATTCCCCACTCGATCATAACAAAAAAGCTAAATAAATTTGGAATAATCCCCTGTGTTAACCACTGTATTGTAAACTGGCTCACATATAGGATGCAGGAAATGAAAATAAGGGAAGTTACCTCCACAAAGAGACCAGTCACCAGTGAAGCCCCAGGGGTTCTGTGCTGGGACCTCTCCTGTTTGTCATCTACTTTTCTGAAGTTAAAGCCAATACTAAAGGGCTCTGAATGACTAAATATGCAGATGACTGCAAGCTAGGAGCAGTCACTGAATCCCTAAATGACTTAGCCCTCCTGCAAAAAAGTTTGTCTGAAATTAATAACTGCTGCCAAAAGTATGGATTTTAACTAAATGCCAAAAAAAAAAAAATACATTACTGTATTCTTTGGGAAATCATCTATCCCAAGGAACTACCACAGTAAACTATATCCTCCTAAGCATTGACTCCTTTATTCAGGGTTATGGAACCTATGTGAACAGTGACCTAACTTTTGACTAACATGTGTCCATTGTTGTAAAAAAGTCCATCTACATTGCACAGCTTATAAATTAAAGGATTGTGTCTAGATCTAGGGATGTCATAGTTCCCCTCTACTCAGCCCTCATTAGGTTTGTCTTTGAATATAATGCCCCCTTTCATCTGTCCAGACACATGCAACAACTGTAACACCCACATAGATACCTTACTAAAAGGATATAAGGTCTAAACAACACATCCTACATAGATCGACTCAAAGTCCTGTCACTATACTTGGCATCCTACAGACTGCTAAGAGATGACATGCGTCTGGCATACAAGGCATCCTCTGACCCAATACTGATGGATTTACTGCACATTATAAGGTCAAATAGCATCAGAAATACTCAGTCCAGGGATCTAAACCTCTTCTGCAACATCAAAAGAATGGTTTGGAGGGATAAGCATATCTTGCAGAGGATACCACTGCTCTGGAACAGACTCCCCATTCACATAAAACAAAGTTAATCCCTGTCCATATTCAAGTACAACTTAGATTTATGGATGGGAAACAAAGAAATATTATCCCAGGACTATTCCCTGTACTACTAATTGACAGAGGCTGCTCCTAAATGCTTTATCCCATGCATGGGTCTTCTAAAATTATCTATGGTATGATGATAGTTATTCTCATTAGGGGTAATATATAATTAGCAACCATGGGATGGGTAAGGCCAATATCTAACCACATGGGAAGGTTAATTTCAGCACAAAAAGGGAAACTGTTTAGGCTTAAGTGGCCCATAAAAACAGCTTGCCTAGAACTTACTTAGGAACCTATGAACCCCTTAGTACCAATATCTTTGCCAGAGGATCTTTCTCAAAACATAACTGCAGGCTTACATGATTTTATTGGCAAAAAAAAAAAAACTTGTTGATTATCACTCATGTTACATTGAAATAGGTCATGTAGTGATTATGAATGTCCAAAAAAATCATAGACTGACTCAAGAATATTCTTTAATGACATAGTACGCCTATGGATCTGGTAACAGACAATGGTACACAGTTTGTATCCAGTGAATTCCAAACATTTCTGACTGACCATTGTTTTACTCACCTGTTGCATTCTTACTATGTTCAAATGATGAAGATGAGAAAGCAATTTAAATAGCAAAAAGAATGTTAAGGTAACATGATCCTCTTTCATTGGCTAGAGTGAGTAAGCACAAAATTATCATTTTGTGAAATCACTCCCCTCTAGCTATTTAAATGTATTGTCCATCCCACTGTATTCCATAGAATGAAAATACAAAGTGCCCACCCCTTCAAATTAGTGGCTCTCCGCTTACATAGCTAAAGCTTAAGTTACCCCTTCTTGCATATCTAACTGCTTTGTACACACTGCAGCTCTTAAGATATTAAACCATTGTTCCATCTTACCATTAAAATCTTCAACATCTACTCCAAGACCACCAATTATTGGAGAGCCCCCATTCTGACTCTCAGTAGTCATCTTGGGATTCTGGTGAGAGAAGGAGCAGATTGTATAGATTCCTTACTCTTTCTGGTTGGGAAGTGAGTGTCTGTGCTAGACATTCCTGATTGGTATGGTTGCTGTTCAAGGCATCTACCAGAAAAGGGCTTACAACAAGCCTGCAGACCCTTGCATCATCTGGGACAAGACTGTGGATCACCAAGCAGGCTGTGACCTGCTTCTCATCTTAGGATTAGTGCTACTGTCTTGCTTCTGATGAGAGAAGAAGCAAAATAGCATTTTATCCCAGCAGACTGAAGTTGTAGTCAGACCAACACTAGTATTAGTCAGGCAGTAGCCATTCAGGTGACTCCCCTCTTTTCATCTTTCTTGACAAGTTAGTTCTTCCTTTTCAGTAAGTACGGCTTGATTTGCTTCTAACCTTAGAATATCTGCCTAAGTACTTTATCTATAAATTATTAGGCTGTACTTATTAGTTCTCCTCAAGTGGTTGTCAGTGTTCTGTATAGCCACAGACACCATGAGTTGACATTTTCCTGTAGAAGCGCCATTGAAATTTCACCAATACCTAGTTGCATACATGACAACTAGTTTGCAGTGACAAGCACTGCCCCCAGAGTTGCAAACCTTATACTGCTGACATTACTTTATATTCTCACTCCAACTGTCTAATCAATAAAAAAGTGTCTGTTGCCATGAATATGAACTTTCTCACTATCTCCATGACCAGATTGGTGGATATGGACATCATGAGGCAATTTAGAAATTGCCTCACATTTACTGACAACCAGTTAATTCTCAAATAAACCAATATGGTATATGAGAGATCTACTTTCTCAAAGTTACCAGAGGCAAAGCTCTCACATAAAAGCACTTCTTACATCAGTAAGGTTGTCAGTAGTACACATGCTACACCCATCACACATAATTCAAAGTAGACACATAGACACACATGTTGAGGCATTTAAATGTAATCTACCTAACCCCCAAAGACCACCTAGATGAAGTACACATAACAAATACAGCCTTATCTCATGGAGCCTTTACTTTTAAGCCCATAAGGCAATCCACCACAGAATCCAATATTCTAGTCATTGGAAACTCCATTGTGAGACAAACTGATGTCCCACTCACCAGGCTGGCTAAGGAGAAAGTCACAATCAGTTGCTTATCAGGGGCCAGGATCCGGCACATTATGCACACACTCAGTTCATTGGAACACAAGTATCAGTATTACTCAGTCATAATCCATGTGGATGTAAGAACCTGAGATGTACCTCTGAGATGTACCTCCCTGGTCTATATGAAGAGAGACATCATGGAGCTCTTGAAATATGTGTCCCAGAGTAGTATGAGCCTAGAACTGAGCAGCATTTTACCTTCTACAAGGACAATGCCACAATATGAACAAAAGATGACTGACTTTAATAATTGGCTAAGGTTCTGCCATCATTATGAAATGGAGTACTTTTATTTTTGATTTTTACTTATCACATTTATATTCTATAGTGCTTTTAACAATCTACTAGAAGTAATGGAGGGTAACAATTAACACTAAGTGTCAACAATATGGATCTCTGGAGAGATGTTTACGTCCAAGGGAAAACTTACTGACAGAGTTGCCCGCATTTCATTAAGCACTATTCAGGCAAGCAAGTAGAGTAAGTTTATCTCAAAGAATAGTTCAAGTCTGTTTACTGTTCCTTTAACTTCTTGCATCAGCAAGAGATTATGATCTTTGAAGTACTAGCTTGAACACTTTGAGCACAATTAATTTAAGGTTTATGAACAAGAAATGTTATTAATTTAGATTTTAACAACCTGTTTTTTATTGGTTTATTTATAAGAGTGTGAGCTTTTGTTTTATATTTACATAACATTGAATGTGATGTTACGCATCAGTGACTGAAGAATAAGGCATGATTAATTGTTAATTATCCTTAATTGGAAATGTATCTGCATTGGCCACTGTTTAGTATAAGAATCAAGTAAAATCTGTTATTAAATGAGATCTGAAGAAGCGTGCACCTCAGCACGCGAAAGCGCTCATCTTTTTACTCTTTATGCTGATTTGAATAAAAGAAGATTTTATACTTCTCGTGGTGTGTCCTAAGGTGTTTCATTTTGAGTTCTGCCATCATTATAAGGGGGTGCAATGTTTGTCTGCATGGAAGGATATGGTCAACAGACCATGCTGCTTTTGCCAGAGATGGTCTGCATCTCTCCTCTCTAGACTTTCAAATATTGGCTAAAACATTGTCTTCCCCATAGTGCCTTTTTAGGCAATGCCAAACTGGAAGTACTTCCAACATAGTAAATCAAAGCTAAGAAAATCTAAAGGTGTTACTGCTCTGTGCTAGGAGTCTAAACAAAAAAACTCTACTCCCTAGAAGCTCTCTTCACCCTAGAGAAGACTAGCTTCTGTGTGATCACTGAGACATGGTTTAAAACAGTAGAGAGCACACCAACAGTGCAAGATTATAATCCCTTCCACACATTTAGACAAGCTACTACACAGACATGGGCTAAAGGTGGAGGTGTCTCAGTTTACATCAAAAATAAATATATCTCAAGGCTGGTCAAACAGGGCAATGCACTTGAGCTTCTCCACGTTCAAATCACCATAGGCAAAATCCAATACCACTTCCTTGCAAACTATATGTCCCCATCTATGACCAAGGAAGCCCACACAATGTATTTACACTTATTGGAAACACCATCCAACCCAATACCATATTCATGGATGACTTTAATTACCCCACCATTAACTGGGAATCATAAACAACACCAAACATACAGGTAAAGAGATTCCTGGATTTTGTAAATACAAACTCCCTGGACCAGATTGTCAATACACCAACAAGGGGTGCAGCAATAATGGATCTGGTCCTTACTAATATGGGATAGTGCTGCACAGCCCCTAGTGTAATGTCTTCTATGGTAATCTGAGATGACAAAATGGTCTCCTTTGAAGTAAAAAAAAAAAAAACCTGGAATATTCAGGAACTACAATAAGGATAACTTTCTACTATTAAGTGATACCCTGGCAAAATTTCACACCCCCATAAACCCTACTAACACTGCTGCCTATGCAAAACTGTTCACAGAAACCCTATACAAGGTTCCCTATTATATGATCGAAGATGCATTCTTTCGAATGTGTCTTGATTGAACTTGAAAGCCCAAAACTGCAAAATACCGAAATGGCATATAAGCAAATTCTTTCCTGGGAAAGAAATCGTTTGGCTGCCTTCATTATTTTGCCATTTTTGTCACTGTAGCATGATCTTGGATTTGGTATATTTAAGTAGGGGTGTGTGGGGGGGAAAACCCCCATGCCGGGGTAGTGTGGGGGTGAAGTCCCCCACTTTATGTAATGTTTTAAAGTTTGTTTTATTTTCTTTTTTGGAACAGCAATTTTTTTCCCTGGGGAAAAAAATCTCTGTTCTAAGTGTTCGGGATTGTAAGCTTTCGCTTACATGGGTTCGATAAATCAGCATTCACTTTTTTTAAGCATTCGCTGATTTAATATAGACCCCTATACAAGCATGTTAATAGCTGTATAGAGGCAGCTGTACTCACCAGAAAGAAGTACAGAACTAACTCAAAACACAAGCCACCCTGGTGGAATCACAAAATCAGTAGGCTGTATAATAGAAGGAAGAAATCACGGCAAAAAATTAGAAGGTGCAGCATCCAGCAGGATAAAAGCACTCTCATCAAACTAAACAAACAACTCAGGGGACAAATAAAGTTTACCAAAGCAAAATTTGAGGTAAATTTGGCCTCCCAGGCTAAGGACAACCACAAGGCATTATTTAGCTATGTCTGCAATCTCAAAGACAGTTCACAGTTGTGTGCAGAGCTCATTGTAAATGGAGCCACCTTTACTTAGCTAGAAGATATAACAAACCTACTGGCCGACAAATTCAGCTTTAACTTTACCCCTCTCTATCCATTAACTTTTCCTCAGGAAATAACATCAAATATAACTCCCCCTGCTATCACTATGATGCAAGTCCTTAATGCTCTCTATAAGGCCAAGAACACTGCATCAATGGATCCAGGCTATATCCCAGGATGCCTTTGAAATAGCATGAAACATGATATATCAGGCCCTCAAGAATTGCTATTTAACTGTATCTTCCAAGCAGGCTTCATGCCTCATGAATGGAAAACAGCAACAGGCATCCCTCTGCGCAAAGGTGGGCCATCTACAAACCCTGGAAACTACAGACCCATAAGTCTCACTCATCTCATATGCAAAGCAATGAAAAGAATTATCATGGACATAATCAATAATGATATAAGAAACCTCCAGACACTAGACCCAACCCAATTTGGTTTCATCAAGGGCGGGTCATGCCTATCAAATTGGTGAACTTCTTTGAGAAGGTCACAGAAGCAAAGGATGACAGCAAAATGGCTCACACTGCTTACCTTGATCTGGCAAAAGTATTTGACACAACCCTCTACTCAGGTTAGGAACAAACCCCTATGTCACCCTGTGGATAGCCAGCTGGCTCAGAAACAGGACACAGGAAGTTATAATTGGGGAGTCCACCTCTACAAAGAGGTCAGTCACAACTGGAGTCCCTCAGGGAACAGTCCTGGGACCACTCTTTTTTCTCTGAAGTCAAGGCCTACATCAGTGGCCCCTGGCTCAGTAAACTTGCAGATGATTGCAAATTAGGAGCTGTCATTGAATCGCCCACTGACACAAATGTTCTTCTCGAAAGGTTGATATAGACAAGCAACTGGTGCTAAAGCCATGGACTATAAAACTAAATGCCACAAAATGCATAATAATAATATCCTTTGGGAAGTCATTCTCCCCTAGCAACTATCATATTGACAACACACCCTTAAGAGTTAATCCAATAGTCAGGGACTTAGGGACACACAGACAGTAATGTTTGACAATCACGTCTGCACTAGTGAAGAAATCATTGTATGTTGTGCAACATATAAACAAAGGTATGGCATCTAAGTCCAAGGAAGTTATCATTCCACTGTATTTGGCATTCATCAGACCTATCATTTAGTACAATGCCCCCTTTGGTATGTACCTAACCAGGCATAACCAACAAATGAAATGTCCACAGAGGTTCCTCACTAAAGGAATACAGGGGACAAGTAACATGACCTATGCAGACCACCTCAAGACTATAGCCCTGTATTCTGAGCCCTACAGGCCCCTGAGGGGAGATCTATGCCTGGCATACAAGGCATTGTCAGACCCCCACTCTGATGGTCCTCCTGCATATCTGTAAAACAAACAGCACCAGAATTACCTGTTCTAAAGACTTAAACCTTGCCTGTGTTATAAATAGAACCTGCTGGAGAGATAGGTATTTATCTCAGAGACTACCCCTTCACTGAAACAGGCTCCCATCCATGTGAAGAAGACTTCCTCCCTATTCCAATTCAAGTGTAATTTGGACATTTGGAGGGGGAACTGGAAATTCATACCTTGTTTAGCACCTATGTCTCTAATGGACAGAGGCAGCCTGTAAATGGTTCCTCTCCCAGGGCCCTGCTTGTAAATATTTCACCTCCCAGGCCCCTGCTTACACTTATCAAAGGTACCAGAACTTCTTGAAGATTTGGGATTCATTGCTAGGCTTAAAAAGGCCCTTTGTGGACATTAGCCTAGTAAACATCTATGAACCTATATGGATCTAATGGCATATCAAGCTGTAGCCTGTTCCACATATCATAGTGGAATAATTCCTTCACAACTTATGCTTAGAAAACAAATATGAACTGACATTCTAATATTACAGTAAGAACTAAAACCAAGAGTAATATTGTACCATACTGTAAAAAGTGCTTACCCAGAAATAAATGCTTTTTAGGAAAACGTTTTATGGTTAACATTATTCTGCAAAACACTTACCTGTCCGCAATCTGATCAAGCTTTCCACTTAAAGTTATACAAGGGGGAAATATGGGATACTACAGGTGTAACAGTGCAAAATATCCATAGAACTACATTTTTATGGTGTGCAACTATTTACAATGCCATGGTTCATTGAAACAGACTTGAGTTTTGAGCAATTCCCTGAGTGTCAATTTGAATGAAGTGCGTCATATAACCAGATCAAATTGAGTCAAGCATTACCAGGTCAATGTCACCAGGTATTCATGACAAGTGTGGAAGTTTGACTGCTCATGATGACAGACAAAGAGCTCTCCCATATTCACAAGCTAGTGGTTTTGATCCAGATAATTCCATTTTGTCTAGTGACTGTAAAAGTTCTAATAGGTGTTTTGACAATGTCTCAATGTTTTCTGTTGCAGTTTTTTCAAGTAGTTTGATCCAAATATTCAGCCATCAATGAGTGTCAAGAAATTACTACTTTATAAGAGTAATGCTTCAATATCCCACGCAACTGCAAGTGCTGTGACTTTTCCACATCTATGACTCTTTTGGTAAAAACATTTTATATTGTTGCCTTCTGTTTAACTGTTTTACAGGTTCAGTCTATAATGTAATTAAGTTTTATAATTCTATAACTGTGCATTCCTAGTATAAAAGAAAAATGGAATTTTTCTTTGTAAGGGGGAGCTGTCATGGAACAAGCCACCCTGGTGGAATCACAAAATCAGTAGGCTGTATAGTAGAAGGAAGAAATCACTGCAAAAAATTAGAAGGTGCAACATCCAGTGGGATAAAAGCACTGTCATCAAACTAAACAAACAACTCAGGGGACAAATAAAGTCTATCAATGCAAAATTT